>NC_064634.1:297982599-298282599 GCF_023864275.1 Schistocerca cancellata | reverse complement strand
AAATATTCACATCATGAGATCGATTCAGTTACATTGCTTGCGCCCTCCCGGCTAGTCACGCTGTCTAACGCGCTGCTTCCCGAGCGGGAAGGCGTGCCGGTCCCCGGCACGAATCCGTCCGGCGGATTAGTGACGAGGTGAGGTGTGCTGGCCAGCCTGTGGATGGCTTTTAAGGCGGTTTTCTATCTGCCTCGGCGAATGCGGGTTGATTCCCCTTATTTCGCCTCAGTTACACTATATCGGCCATTGCTCTGCAAACAGTGTCTCCACGTAGACGCACACCATAATTACTCTACCACACAAATATTTGGGGTTACATTCGTCTGGTATGAGACGTTTCCGGGGGGTCCACTGGGGGCCGAACTGCACAGTAACCTTGGGTTCAATGTGGGGCGGCGGTGGGGTGGGTGGACTGCTGTGGTCTGTTGTGGGGTTCTGAACCACTGAGGGCTACAGCGGCACGACGGCTCTCCATCGTTTCTAGGTCCCCAGTTCAATACACATACGCAGTCACATACACACACACATTACTTACAGTTAGTAGTATTTGTTGGTTTGTTCTTGTTGCACAAATTGTTTTGGAAAACATAACATATGCTTTCCAGTGGCGTTAATTTTACACTGCTTCATAAATTAGCTACAAGTAACAACTTCCACATGCTTTACAAAACGTAGATAAACCAAAGAGCACCATTAAAGTTATGTTCTAAGAGTTTGTGTTGGAGCAGAAATTTGTTTGTTCAGCACTTGCACTGCACACTGGCGACAATGAGTATCCATCTGTTTATATTATATTCATTATTCTGAGAGACAGTGAAGAGTAGGTGCGACAGTGTGGGAAGGTGTATGTGTGTGTGTGTGTGTGTGTGTGTGCGTGTGTGTGTGTGTGTGTGTGAGAGAGAGAGAGAGAGAGAGAAATAAGTTTTATTCTTTTTTTTTTATCATGGGTTGTCCTGTTTAAGATTCTTTGAAATTTAGAAAAAACAATGTATTGTTTGCTAAGTCAGCTTTTTGGTTTAAGATGGTGTCGGGTTATGTATATTTATGAGTGAAAATTTCTTAATTGTTCCAAAAGATCCATCCTTATCCCTTTGTCTACGGTGCGTAAAATATGTAGGTTTGCTTTGATGTCTGTAACTGAATGACTGTCTTGTAGTAGGTGGGTTGCAAAACTTGATTAATTTAATTTTTTTTAATGGAGTGCGACTCTGTGCTTTTTGTAGTGAATTGCAAAGTTTTTGCTGTTTGCTCAATCTAGTAGCACAAGCAGCTGTTACAACAGGATTGTGAAAAGTAGGGTTAGCTGCCGGCCGTTGTGGCTGACCGGTTCTAGGCGCGTCAGTTCTGACTGCGCTGCTGCTAGGGTCGCAGGTTCGAATCCTGCCTCGGGCATGGATGTGTGTGATTTCCTTAGATTCGTTAGGTTTAAGTAGTTCTAAGTCTAGGGGACTGATGACCAATCCCATAAGTGCTCAGAGCCACTTGAACCAGGGTTACCTGCTTTAGTGTTATGAAATATTTTGTTTCGTATTTTGTTTCTTTGTATGGAATCTTATTTTGAGTTTGTGTGGTTGAAACAGTTTAGCGAGGCGATACGAAATGTTAGTGAGGAAAGGCAGCCGGCCACTGTGGCCGAGCGGTTCTAGACGCTTCAGTCGGGAAACGAGCTGCTACGGTAGCAGGTTCGAATCCTGCCTCAGGCTCGGGCATGGATGTGTGCGATGTCCTTAGGTAAGTTAGGTTTAAGTAGTTCTAAGTTCTAGGGAACTGATGACCTCATATTTAAGTCCCATAGTGCTCAGAGCCATTTGAACCATTTGAGGAAAGGCATGGAGTTATATTTACTTTCTTCTGCTACTGAGGACTGTGTTGCTGATGTTGTTTGGTTGGTTTTTATTTTTTCATCTAATTTGTCAACTACAGATGAATCATAAGGATTTTTGTGGGCTGTTGTTTTTAAAATAATTACTTCTTTGGTTTGTATATCAGGTTCAGCATGAATTTTGTTTACAATATTGGGTTCTGATCTAAAAAATGGTAATTTGTGTTGATTTGGGTGGCATGATGTGTTATTTATAAAGACGTCTGATGTGGTGGGTTTCTTTGAAATTTTGAATTTATGTTTGTTGCTGTGACAGGTTATATTTAGGTCAAGAAAATTAATTTCATGCTGTGTTTGGTTTCAATAAATATGTTCCTCTTGATGAGCAATCGCTAGGTGATAAGAAACTGCTAATGGAAAATAAAAACTAAAGAACAAAACAAAAGGCGATTGGTTGCAGTAATCTGTGGAAACCTTTATTCAACACAGTCGCATTGTTCCATATACATAACGGGTAAAAGTCCAAGGGAACGTCTTTGAGATGAGGTAGAACGTCGAATTCGCTCCAGATCCCAGTGGCCCAACATCACTGCCTTCTTTGGTTTGGCTCTTGAGGAAGAAAAGGCTGCCATTCATCCAGGGACATTCAGAAACCTAACTGAAAGTGTCCCTACCTGAGTTCAAGCCTTGATTGCTGTTACTATCTGACAGAAGGCTTCCAACAGTCTTGTCTCGTCTCTGCCATAGTGACTCCTTCCCATAAGTCCAACATAACCTCCAGTACCTACTCAAATCCTTAGGTCCCTCCTAGAACCTCTCCCCTGAGTCCATCTCCCTTCTTACCCCAAACACCCCCATACATCCATCTTTCACATACTTTCCAAAATCCACAAATCCAACAATCCTGGACACCCCGCTGCAGGTGATTATTGAGCTCCCACTGAAAGAATCTCCACTCTTGTCGAGCAACACCTCCAACCAATTGTCCACAGGCTAGCTTATAATATCAAGGATGGAAATTACTTCCTTGTCATACCACCCCATTACCTGTGGGATAACGACTCGTCACTGTTGATGTCATCACCTATACATCAACATATCTTATGCCCATGGCCATGCCGCTATTGACCGCTACGTCTGCCAACCGTCTTCAGACTCCAAACTCACCTCCTCCTACGGAAGGGTCAGCAGCAATCAGGAGCTGTTTGCTGGTGCTGCTGTAGTATATGGGAAAGTGTCATCGTTGAGTGACTGTGGGAGGATACAAGATGACTTGGACAACATTTCTAGTTGGTGTAATGAGTGACAGCTTGCTGTAAATGTAGAAAAATGCAACTTAATGCAGATGACGGAGCGGTGGCGGCTCTAATTTTGGCGGGCATAGCACTGCCCTGGCGCCACTAACTACGTGGGTTGCCAATATCGATCCTGAATATGTGTAGAGAGCTAGAGTCCTTAATCGAGTCGTATATTGTTGGCTATTGGTGGGCCCTGGTACTGTCAGTTAGCTGGAGGGCACGTGGATGACAAGTTGTTCATTTTGGAGGACGCCTTTTGTCCGATAAGGGCCTAGAGAAGCCGCGAGTTGTTAAATCGGTCGGAGGCAAGCCTTGCCGGCTGTATTAAGGATTGCTAGCGACAAGTTGCGGAAAGAATAGTGGAGATCGCGTGCAACCTGGTTGGCAAGTTCCCGGCCTACTCTGCAAGCTTAAATTTTACGGCACCTCGAAGACTGCCTGTACAGATTGGAGGAACTAACACTTCGGCTTGGAATCTTGGAAGTCACAGCTCCTTCACACTTGACTGAAGTGTAATTTTTTTATTTGGTACTTGTTGTCGTAAGGCCACGGCTGTGCTACTGTGGAATTGGATCCCTGATATTAACGAGCATCCGAGTGATCGTACGCATAGTCATCGGTCAGTGTAACTGACGGTAATTTGTTGTTCCAGGCCTTATTCCGTGCAAGTGTACGAGTATTTTCTGTTATAAATTCAGTTGATGAAATTCAAATTGTAACACAGTCTATGTCGAAGGCATTGCATTAACAGGCGCTAATATTTCGCCTCTTAATCTTCAAGTTAATTACAAGGAGTGTTAAGCTTGTATGTGCAATCGCTTCCTCAATAAATTAATATTCCTTTCTCGTCTGCAGCCTTATTTGGGCAGTTACTATTCCATTCTGATGCGTATGGCAGTGTAATTTTGGCAGCGGACGACACGTTCCTGCTTCCTGGGCCAGAAGCAGAGACGTGTTTTCTTTCTGCTGCGGCGGCACATCCGTCGTCGCATGACGTCTAGGTTGGCCAGCAATCTGGTGCCGCCACCAGCCGCATCCTGTTGACTCAAGTTCAGTAAATTTGATAGTCTGGTACGTACCACGGCGGAGTATCGCCAATTAATCGGCAACTGTTCATCTACCCAGTATTGTGAATTCAGTTAGTGCATAAGCTTTGAAGCGTGTTCTGCAAGCCCGAAATTCCTCGTCACTATACCTGCTCTTTAACTACTCAAATCATGATGTTTGGTTTGTGGGGCGCTCAACTGCGTGGTTATCAGCGCCCGATACTCAAATCAAATGGTTCAAATGGTTCTGAACACTATGAGACTTAACATCCGAGATCTTCAGTCCCTTTGGAACTTAGAACTACTTAAACCTAACTAACCGAAGGACTTAGAACTACTTAAACCTAACTAACCGAAGGACATCGCACACATCCATGCCCGAGGCAGGATTCGAACCTGCGACCGTAGCAGTCGCGCGGTTCCGGACTGAAGCGCCTAGAACCGCTCGGCCACTGCGGCCGGCCTTAACTACTCGTTTAAGCCTTGCACCCTTATTGCTACTTCTGGGGCGTGTCAAGTTTCAATGCGTTTTACTTATGCGTGTGTACTATTAAGTTTTTCCTAGCTAAGTATACTCACTGTAAAACTGCCTGTTTGTTGCCTGTTGGTTGTGACAGACACCTGCTGTATTTCCCAGTTTGTATCATATTTTGGGGGTTGTATATTTATTTAAGGGCCATGGTCAATGTTTCTGCTGGTGTCTACCAGTTGGGAGTCACATTTAAATTACATATCCTCCCGTCTTATATTGCATTTTGGGCAACTGTATGTTTATTTAAGGGTCATTGTCAATGTTTCTCCTTCTGTGTAGTACAGGGGGTCACCCTTTAAATTGTATGCCTTCCCAGTTTTGCCTGTATTTTGGGGGATTGAGCATTTTATTGCTTAAGGGATTTTATTAAGGCTTGTAGACTGTTAAGCGGTTTCCAACAGCCACAGTCAGTGTAGTGACTTGTTATCCTTTCTGTATTTAGGGTGGGCTGGTTCAAATGGCTTTGAGCACTATGGGACAACTTCTGAGGTCATCAGTCCCCTAGAACTTAGAACTACTTGAACCTAACTAACCTAAGGACATCACACACATCCGTGCCCGAGGCAGGATTCGAACCTGCGACCGTAGCAGTCGCGCGGTTCCGGACTGAAGCGCCTAGAACCGCTCGGCCACTGCGGCCGGCTTTTAGGGTGGGCGTTGTCTATTTGTTTAACAGGTTATCCATGTCTGAGAATTGTTAGTACATTTAGTGGCAGTCATTCGTAATCCATTTTATTGATAAGATTCAGTTTGTTGAACCCGCTTGCAGCCATACCTAGTTTGTGTGACTTCTTACTTGTATTTGCAGACTGTATGTTCCTGGTTTTAAGCCTTGTTCTTAATGGTGTAAATTGTTAATGTTCTTTATTAATGAATAGATCCTGTTCAAGTTCTTTGAATTATTGTGGACGTTGTTATTCATTTTTGACAAGGTTTTTTATTTGTAATCATAGTTATTAAGCAATGAAATATATTCCATGAAATGAAAAATAACGAAATATGTGGGTCCACCTTCCATATGTTTTTTGTTAAAATTATCGCAACCCTTGTTGTGAGGTATCAATGACTAGGAAAAACCAAAGGCTGTGCCGTTCGAACACAGCTTAACAGAGAGATATGAAATGGAACGAGGATGTAAGGACGGTAGTGGGGAAGGCAAATTCTCGATTTCAGGTTATTGGGAAAATTTTGAGACACTGTAGCTCACCTGTAAAGAAGACATTTTATAGAACACTAGGGCAACTCATTCTTGAGTGCTGTTAGAGTGTGCGGTATCCTCAGCAAGTCGGATTAAAGGAAGACATCTAAGCAATTCAGAGGCGTGCTGCTAGATTTGTTACTAGTAAGTTCAGTCAGCATGCTTCGCAGATTTAAATGGCAATCCCTGGAGGGAAGACGTTCTTTTCATGAGGCACTATCGTGAAAATTTAGAAAATTGGTATTTGAGGCTGACAGCAGAATGATTTCATTGTTACCAATGAACTTTTCGCGCAAGGACCACGACGATTAGAGAAATTAGATCTTGTACGATGGCATATACAGGGTGAAAAGTATTTAAACCGACAAACTCTGGGAGGTTGTAGGGGACATCAAAACAAATATTTTTCCCTAATGTCATTTTTTCGTAAGAGGAGTATTTAAACCGGGAGAGAAAGATTTCTCTGGCGGCAAATTAATTAAACTAACAAACACTTTTCCATTCTTTTATGACCAAAAGACAACACATTAACACAGCCCAATTGCAATTACAGTAGATTTTCAAAAATGCCTCCATTGACACGTAAACAAAGGTTACATTGTCGGATCATGTTCTATCTAACACTGACAAAAACCCCAGGAGTATCCTGAATTGTTCCTGCTGCTGCTACTATCCGGGTAACCAGGTCCTCTTCTGATGCAACAGGAGTTGCGTAAACAAGGTTGTGCATCTCTCCTCACACAAAAAAATCCAGAGGGGACATATCTGGGGATCGACCAGGCTATGGTACAGGTCCACCTCTGCCAATCAACGTTTCTGGGAACCGTCGGTCCAAGAATCGACCCACACGACGACTGAAATGTGCCGGCGCCCCGTCATGTTGGAACCACATGCGTTGTCTTGTAGGGAGCGGGACGTCTTCCAGCAATTCTGGCAATGCTCTGGCGAGAAAATTGTAATAGTGCTTGCCATTTAATGGCCTAGGTAGCAGATACGGCCCAATTAAAGAGTCCCCAACAACACCGACCCAGACATTAACGAAGAACCGTACTTGACGAGCGCTAGTAACTGTGGTATGTGGGTGATCCTCACTCCAAACATGCGAATTGTGCATGTTGAAGACTCCATCACGCCCGAGCGTTGATTCATCGGTAAACAACACAGAGGATGGAAATGTAGGATGCATTCACACTGTTCCACGTACCACTGCGAAATCTGTGCTCTGGGTAGATAATCAACTGGTTCCAGGTTGTGGACACGCTGCAAGTGAAATCGACGTAACAGTTGCTCTCGAAGGACTGTTCTTACATTCGTCTGATAAATCCCCATGTTACGTGCAATTGCACTAGTGCTGATTGAAGGTTTCCGCTTCACATGCTACAATACAGCTTCCTCAAATTGCAGCGTTCTTACTGTGCGACGACGTCCCTGTCCAGGTAATCTGCTAAATGACCCGGTCTCACGCAGACGTTGGTACACAGTAGCAAAGGTCGTATGATGCGGGATACGACGATTAGGATATTGTTGTTGATAAACCTGCTGTGCAGCTCGTCTGTTGTGGAGCGCTATGTAGTACACACCAACCATATCAGTGTACTCACACCAGGTGTATCGCTCCATTAGTAAACAGAGACAGTGCACTACTATACTGGTGGAAAGCAGTTGCCTACAACTGAAGAGCTTAATACGCCCTCTAACAACTGAAGATCGTAATACGGCCTCTAACAACTGAAGAGCGTAATACGGCTTCCATCGGTTTACGTAATCCTCATAGGAAAAAATGACATTAGGGGGAAATATTTGTTTTTATGTCCCCTACAACCTCCCAGAGTTTCTCGGTTTAAATACTTTTCACCCTGTAGATAACCGTTTCTCCCTTGGTCCATTTGTGAGTACAGCAAGAAAGGAAATTGCTGGTAGTGGTACAAGGTACCCTCCGCCATGTATCGTATGGTTGCTTGAGGAGTATGCAGACTCTAAGACACTCTAAAACTCTCTGAGTGTGGACGTACCCCACATTAATGTCTGGCAACAGATGTCCGGCCACTTTGTGTCTGACAGTGTACGTGATAACATCCGAAACTACTCGTGTAACGTGACGCGGAGTCAGCCAAACACGAACTGCAGACGGTGGCAAGAGGAGAGAACAAGGTTGGTTGTACTGTGCGGGAACAGCGGGCGCCGTGGCGCACGCGGCCTCGCGGGCAGGCAGAGTACAGCCGGCGACGACGGCGTCTACCGCGGCGAGGTCGCGGCTACGCAGTGAGCGGGTCGCGGGTCGCGGGTCGCGGGTTGGTCGCGTGGCGGTGGGCGGCGCGGGGCGGCCTGCGTGGGCGGCGGCCGCACTCCCGTGGCCGCGCCGCCCGCGTCACTTCCGGCCGCTCGGTCTCGCTCCACCACTCCCACACGCGCCCGCCCGACGTCACTTCCGCGCCCCCGTAATTATGGTAGCGGGCCGGCCGGCCGCTGCGTGGGAAGTCGACCACCAGGCGGCCGGACGCCGCCGTGGAAGCTGCTCTGCCTCACGTAAACGCACGACTGCTGCTTCCAGATACGCCGGTTAGCCTGTCAGCACATTTTTTTCCTTCTGCATTTCAAACAGTCATTTATAGTTAAACGGATCTAGCGGGTAGTTAAAATTGATGTGCAGATACTCACAGAGGTCCAGTGTGGGCTGCCATGAAACGTGGTAGGTATTCTAATGCGTTAATGCAGAACCGATCTTCGCTGGAAAAAAAATAGTTCCAATTTTAGCCACCAGGTGTAAATCTGGCACTCTGAAGCAAGAAAGACGTACGTAATTGTTTCCATGTGTAATGGACTAGGATTGGGACGCGGGCAGTAAAGATCAAACAAGTGGGAAAGGCACAATGTTGACTTTTATTATTAACACGATTTATTCAATATCAGCACTGCAGAGGTCGACGAAATGTTGCATCCGTAAAACGACGCGATCAGCATTTGCTCACAAGAGTTTTGGTGGAATCTGAGCAACGTGTTCTTGTATACTGTCCTTCAAATAAGGTAGAGAGCTAAAGTGTCCCTGGTAAACGCGTTCTTTCTTGTGCATACGCTAAGAGCCAAACGTCGCATGTATTCAGATCAGGTGATCTCGAAAGCCACGTATCTGGAAAACCTCTGGATATAGCACTCTCGTGAAAGGTTGCGTTAAGCAGATCTTTCACCGAGGGAGCGAAATGAGGTGTTGCCCCATCTTGCATAAAAACAGTGGTTTCCACACAGTTGCGCTCTTCCAAAGCAGGTTCAAATGGCTCTGAGCACTATGGGACTTAACATCTATGGTCATCAGTCCCCTAGAACTTAGAACTACTTAAACCTAACTAATCTAAGGACATCACACAACACCCAGTCATCACGAGGCAGAGAAAATCCCTGACCCCGCCGGGAATCGAACCCGGGAATCCGGGCGCGGGAAGCGAGAACGCTACCGCACGACCACGAGCTGCGGACTCCAAAGCAGGAATCACATGCTGTACAAGGAGGTTTCGGTAACGTGCACACGTCACGTCACACCTGCAAAGAAGAACGAACCGAGATTAAAGGTGCTTGTGAATCCATACCACACAGTGCAATGGCTCTTCGTGTACAACCTTCGACTGAATAGTGCTCCGAATTCGGCAGTTCTGTGTATTTCCTGCACCCTGCAGTGTAAAATGCGCTTCGTCACTCCATACAGTATTGCCTGGCCACTTGTCATCGACTTCAATCCGTGCCTGAAACAGAAGAGCAAATTTCGAAAGCTGGTGCGGATCATGAGGTTTCTGTTGCTGCACAATGTGGATCCTTTATAGGTACCAGTGTGAAATATACAGCAAAACTTTCCGTATTGTTGACCGTGGGATGCACAATTCTTATGATACTAAATGAGCACTTGCAATACACGAGAACTTGATGCATGGTCAGTTACAGCAACAGCAATCTGATCAATAAATTCTACCGGAATAGGACGCCTTCTTCTTCCATGTGATGCACCAATTTCTCCCATATTTTGGAATTTCACTATCATCTTCTTTAAACCATTCAATGACATCAAACATTCCGTTAGATCTTTCAATCTGCGACACTCTTTCAGTGCAGTACTGTAATTCTTGCCGTCCATATAAAACAATTTCACTAACAGCGTAGAGTCTGTCTTCTCGATAGCCGTACTGTTCACTCACATTATAGCTTCTCAAAGACTAAGTTGATGTCATACTGTCATACAAACAGCGTAGAGCGTCAATTTTCACCTGGTGGCCACAACTGGAACTAATTTTTTCCAGCGTAACTCGGTTCCCCATTAATCTACTACGTTTCGCTGCCATGGTATAATTACAGGCCACACTGGATATGCGTGAGTAGCTGCACTTTAATTATAACCACCCTATATATAGGAACATGGGTATGTGTATACCAGAGGAATGTTGCGTAATTGTGCCAGTTGGATATTAACGGATACGATTCCCTTTCAGTTCTCAACAAAGCTAATATCAAGCAGCTAACAGTAGCACTTAAGGGGGAAAATCACATTAGGACGCTGTTTGACACTGATTTTTTTGGGTGGGAAGAATTAATTAGAACTTAATCAAATTTTTGACATCATTTCATTCATATTTCGAACAGTTTTTGTGAATTTGTTTGAATAATTTCAGCCAAAAATAAGAAAGTTAAGCTGTGATGTCCGCTGAAGGTTGTGAATATAATTCTCCAACTGCGTGCAGTGTAGCCATTTCGATTTTCATCTGAAATCAAAAGGGCTTTGATTTTACATTAATAACTTACTTTCTAAGAATATAAACCTCAATGCAGGTGAAAATAATGAAAATGAAAAATTTTGCAGGCGTTGGGACAATTTACTTCTATTTTCACGATTTTTTTCTGAAATTATGCAAAGAAAAATACCCTTAAAATAATGGTATCACCTCACAAGTAGGTTCATATAAGAATCATACTCTCAATTTTCATAATGATTGGTTCTATACATTTTGAGCTAGACTGCACGCAAATGTGAAAAAAGTCATTTCGAGATAAAGGCAATTCAAAAATTAATTCTCGGAAACTAAACATTCAAGGAAGATAACAATAATGTAAAACGCTTACCGATCAATTTGCGATTCCAGCTCCATATAGTAATCATTCTTCTTCATAGGCTTCGTTTTGCTCTTACAGCAGTGCTTTCGGAACTTTCCGACCTTCCTTCGATCCCAATGAACAAAGTCGATTCTGCCAGCTCACTAGCTGGTTATACATTTCTTCGGCATAATTGAAGCTTTGCGTGCCTACTAAAATTCCTGCCTCGTTCATGACAATCATAAGGGATGAATTTCCTTCACTGAATAAGCCTGCTGCTAAATACGATGCCAATTTAACGACTTCTAGTCCGGAGTGCAAGTGCTTAGGAGCTAATCGCCAAATAGTGGGATTAAAACTTTCATTCACATTTTGTGTGTGGCCACCTAAACATCTCTCCAGTAATTCATCCCTTGATAAATCTTCATATATCTATACCCCACGTGCACTCGGTTCTACGCTCATAAATTCTAAACGAATGCGAATTTCGCTTTGAAATTTTGTCAGCGTGCTCTTGGATAGTTAATCTAACGATTTATGCAGTAAAAAATTGGATTTTTTTGGAACCTTCTAATGTGGTTTCCCCCTTAACTTGTGACAGTTAAAATGCGACGAGGGAATAGTCAAGTAGCCACCACCAGCCATAGGTTACACAAAACTGCTTCCGAAAATGAGGAAGGAATTTTTCAAGCCTTAGCAAGACATTAGTATGCTTGAAGCAAACCTCACCCGCGGTCTAGGGATTGCGTCATTGATTAGTAATCAATAGTAATCAATACGTCCTCGGCCCCGGCTTCGAGCTCCGCCACCGCTAAAATTCCGAATAATAATCAGCACTGGGGGCCGAAGACATCCGGCATTAGATGCCACTCTCATTCTGCCAGCGACCTTGTCAAAGAGAGCGGAGGAGCGGACAGAGGTTTGAACACGGAGTGGTAGTTGGGACATTCCATTCCGAAATCGTTGGAGAATTCAAAATTCTGAGATCCGCAGTGTCAAGAGAGTGCCGAGAATACCAAATTGCAGGTATTAACTCTCACCACGGACAAAGCAGCGACCGACAGCTTTCACTTAACGGCCGAGAGCAGCGGGGTTTGCGTGGAGTTGTCAGTGCTAAAAGACGAATAACACTGCGTGAAACAACTGCAAAAATCAATGTGAGACTTACGACAAACTTATCCTTTAGGACAGTGAGGCGGAATTTGCGTTAGTGGGCAGCAGACGATCTTTGCTAACAGCAGGACTTCGCCTGGGCTCGCAACGATATGGGTTGGACACTAGACGACTAGAAACTGTTGTCTGGTCAGATGGGTCCGTTTTCATATGGTAAGAGCTGAAGGTAGGTTTCGAGTGTGGCGCAGCTCCAAGAAGCCATGGATTCAAGTTGTCAACAAGGGAATGTGTAAGCTGAGGGTGGCTCCATAATGGTGCGGGCTGTGTTTACATGGACTGGTGTTGATCCTCTGGTTCGCCAGAACCAATAGTTGATTATGTGTGGCTGCTTGGAGACCATGTGTAGTCTCACGTCTCCGGCCATCCTGATTTAGGTTTTCCGTGATCTCCCTAAATCGCTCCAGACAAATGCCGCGATGGTTCCTTCGCAAGGGCACGGCCGATTTCCTTCCCCGTCCTTCCCTAATCCGATGAGACCGATGACCTCGCTGTCTGGTGTCCTCCGCCAAACAACCCAACCCAACCATTTGTAGTCATTCATGGACTTCATGTTCCCCTACGAAAGAGTATTTATGGATGACAGAGCTTCATGTCACTGGGTCACGATGCCTCGCGATTGGTTTGAACTCCATCCTGGACAATTCGAGCGAATGAAACTGAGAACGAAGTTCGAACTTCTTGCCTTCTTAGTGCCCGGTGTTAATAGTGAGGTTATGAACTTTCATCTGCTAGACGGAAGGCCAAGGCAGGTAAAGCTTTCTGCGTATTCTGGTGAGTAAGGACAAGACGCACTGAACTTTTCTCATGAATTACGTTCCACCTGTTGCATGTTGTAATGAATCAGCAACACTTACTGGGATTAACTGTTTTACTTAGTCTTGCGGTTCCAGCTGGAACTGATCAACATAGTGAATAAAAAGTATTTATCCTATTATCACTAGTTTCTTATTATAACTCTGAGTCAAAATTAAAAATAGGTTCGCAGACCGTAAGGACAAAAATAACTTTCACTTGATTTGTCACTACCAAGTAACATAGCTTGATGAAACTTGGACTATACATAGAAGGAACAGCTACAGTATAGTACGGAAGATGGCTCAAAGAAATACGCAGTGGACAATCATGACACTGAAGCCATCGCGATTCATGATGGTCCCCTGGACATTACAAAAGGCGGGGCATGCTTTTTAACATGGTGTGTGATCACCGCGGTTGGTAAAGCACGCTCCAATCTGCTCCCATGCTGCCGACAAGGGTGGTAGGCAGATCTTGTAGCAGGGCACTCCATTACTTCACCAGCGCGGTTGACGACTGCTAATGGCCGTTGGTGCATACGGACGTGCAGCAATACAGTGTACGTCTCCCCACTGAATGCGACACATGCTGGATGGGATTTAAGTAGGGGCAATGGGCAGGTCAGTCCATTCGTCGAATATCCTCTCGTCCCAAGAGCTTGTTCGATTCGGTAGCTCATTGTCACCCATAAAAATGAAGTCAAGACCAAATGTATCCTTGAAAAGACACACATTGGGAAGCAGTAGACTGTCATAATAACGTTGACCGGTGAGTGTTCCGCGCTCAAGGATTTGGAGGTCAGTACGCGCATGCAGCATTATACCTGACACCAAAACGATCACGTTCGACACTGTTCCTACGTGGTCCCACCTCTCGCCGTATGAGGGAACGTTCAGCATTACAAGGAAACGAGTCCTTAGAAGGGCCACCGCCAGTCCCTGCACCAAACGCCGATCTCCAGTAGCATTCGAGGTTACCCATTAGATCATCAGTATCGTGAACAGTAACAGTGCTTTAGCACTCCTGGGGCACACCCGAAGTTGCTGAGGTGGGAACTCACAGAGTGATCTGACCATATAAGATGCCAAACCAAAGTATTCAGAGGATTAAAATCGTAAAAGAGCAGAATGTTCCTCTAAGCCCATTCAGTACCTGCTCTGAGCGATTCTCGGAGCCTTGAGAACTCCTTTACGTTACAAAATTTCTCAAAACTGTATTGCAATCGCTTTCTCTTTTCTATTTGGACGAACACCTTATTGCGGGAATTGCTCTTCATTTCTAATCACCAGTTTCAGTACCTCCGCTAAACTGGGTCTTTACTCGAAGTGGTAGCTATTTTTTGGTGTTTGGCAGTGGTGATGGTTGCTACTGGTTTATCAGCTCCTACATGGGGAAAATTTGCTGGAGAGTACAAAGCAGATGGGAAATAACAGGAATTTTATTTACACGGAAGAAAAATGACGGTTATAGATAACTCTGCTGCTGTTGGCAAACTGCATTGAGGAATGTGTGCAGTAACAAGAATGGGACTAACCGGAAGCGCCACGACTATCTCAAGAAGGAACCACGACTTCAGAGAATTGCCGAGCTATGATCTTCCTCTAATCCCACACTTTGTTTATAAATAAGCTACGAAGAACTACCTCTTTGGTGACAGTCATAAAGAAAAGGAAATACTTGACTACTGTATACTGTACTTCCTTACAGTTTAAAACTGTGTGCTGGATCAGTACTCGAAACTCCACTTACGTCTTATGGGAGTATGCCCGTACCAACTGAGCTGTCCAAGCAGTATTCACGACACACCTCCATAGCTTCAGTTCTGCCAATATCTCTACCTAACATATCCGGCTTCGCCGTTTTACAGTTTCACTCCAGAGACAACGCCTATGTTATAAAGCCATATTAAGCGGTATCGTTCTTCTCGGGAGTAATATAGTCTAACAACGCATACTATATGATCAAAAACATGCGGACAGATACTAGTGGACATAAATATATGGAGTGACCACCATTCACCTCTATGACGGCTTGAACTGTGCTGGGGACACTTTCAATGAAATGTCCAAATGTCTGTGGAGGAATTGCAGCCCACTCTTCCTCGACAGCCGAAACCAGAGAACGTAGTGATGTGCACGGTGTGTTTTGGAATGATCGACGTTCTACCACACCACACACGTGTTCCACTGGGTTAATATGGGGACTCTTAGTAGGTCAGTCCTTTTCAGGAATATTATTCCACAAACCATTGCCCCTTAAAAGGGTGCATCATCATGAGAAAACTGTCATTGCTTTGAACTGTTCCTCTACTGTATGTTGTACACAGAGCCGTAAAATGTTCGCAGTCTTCCGCATTCAGCATTTTCTTCAGAGTAAAAACGGGACCAAACTCGGACTACGAAAACCACCCCCCTACCGTAATCCCAACTCCTTCGTAGCAAAAATTTTGGCACTACACATGATAGCAGGTAAGATTCTCCAGGATTTCGCTAAATCCACACCCTTCTATCGGAATACCCCCGGGCAGAGCACAATACATCACTCCAAATTACTCGCTTCATTTCAGTCTCTGTCCAGTGGCGTCGCTATTTAACAATCTCTGTTAGAGCTTCGCTTAGAATACACTGCGGAAATTTGTGGCTTCTGAGGAGCTTTCCGACGTTCTTTTAACTTCCTACACCCACTAATTGTGATAGCTAAAATGCTGGCAGCATTTTGAAACTCACGGGTGATTGATCCCGCTGATTTCATTCAATTTTCTACAACTATCAACCGCTATGCTCGACAGTCCCTGTCCGTCAATACATGAGATCTGCTTGATCTTGTTTTAACTGTGGATGTTTCTGCTTCGCAAACAGATCAGCAACAGTCGACTTGGGCAACTTTAGAAGGGTTTAAATGCACCCGATGGATTTTTGTTACATCCAATGTCCAGCCCATGATCGAAGTCACTGAGCTCTACTGACTGATCCAGTCTTCACCGCTTTTCAGCTGACAGCACGGTACTGCGGGTCTCCTTTTATACTGGTGTGTCCGCCTCTCGTGGCATCTTGTGGTCCATCCCATATTACGTCAGTTAATGTATGCAAAGAATTTGGAAAGAGATATCGTTCGAACTGAGTTGTGCTCAGTCTGACTGAAATTTAATGTTAGGCACCAGAATGGAAGATTCATACTGCAGCTGAAGTATTGCCCTCTGCAGAAGGCATAGTGCGGTGTGGCAACGTCATACAGACACCAATGATATTCTACAATGTATTTATGATGTAATACTGTTAAACCTACTGAGGGAATAAAGCAACTTTAACTGAAAAGAGACACTTTTAATGGAATTCGGTAGCTCGTAAAAAGAGGCGTATACTATTGAAATTATTCTCGTAGACTGTAGTCGCTCGGTTGAAAAAAAAAAATGATAAATGGGAACGTGCCAAATGTCAGTCTGTTAGACCCGAGTAGTTTTTGGAATGTAATTCTGCCTTGACATGCCAGTGAATCAGTTATCCTTTCTGTTTTCCGAAATATTTACTGTGAATACTGACATATATAGTCATTATTATTTCCTTCTTCAAGAATAGTGAAAATTTAAAATAAGCTTATTGTCCCATACTGAGGAAGCCTCAAATGTGTTTATCGTTTAAGCTGACACGGACATAAATATTTATCTTAATTAGGTCCCAAACTTTGTCTGGGGAAGTTAGATGTCACCTGATCTCGTTCAGGCATAATGGTCTCAGAAACGTCGGAAACCACAGATGTATGCGAACCCTGTGGTACAACATGAATACTTAAAAATCTAATTAAATAAATAGGTTATTTGTCCCGGTATATGACTTCGGCTAAAATGAGCTAATGAGTGGTCGATAACGATCCAGTCGACAGGACAAAAATACTTTAGAAACAAGAAGAAAATAATTCTGACTCGTTGTCTCACGTGGCTCGTGATACTGACATGAGTCGGAAAGCATGTGCCACGCTTGTTCAGACACCTCGCCCTTGCGATTCTCCTCTCTAGCTGGCGCCGTCCCAGGATGAGTGGTAACTGCGTGGCGCCTAGCGCACACGTCACTGCCCCCCGCTGAGTACCCAATAGTGAGTCAGAAGACCGATCGCGTATTGCGAACCTCTGACGCTGCGTCCCGCGCACGTGTGTTCTGAATCATGCAGTGTTTTCCATAGCGGTTCTCTCACAACACGATAGCTCTTTCGGAGTTCGTTTCAAGCCCTTTACTCGTTTTTTGGAGACAGCAAGTTTATGATTTTCAGACAAACTGGTTTCGTTTTACTTGGTGGCACGACAGTAAAATCTGTCGTTAACAATCCAAAGCCCGCGGTTCAATGCGCTGTCTGTCTAAAATTCTTTTCTGACTTGTAACGTGGCTTCCACCTCTGGAAATACTTTGCGAATTAAAAATCTGAGTTGAAATGTGGTTGGTGATCTACGCTGAATTACAGGTGGCTCCATAAAGGTTCATAGGTCTTAAAGGAAGATATTTTCCTGTAGGATAATTACCATTAAAGCATTGTAGTGACAAACCATCCTTCAGTTGATGGCTGATAAATTCTTTTACTGTTAAATCCTAAGTCGAGATTCTCTCTGTAAACGATAAGCTAGAAATAAGGAATCACTTGGCCCCTTGTCGACAGCATACATTACATCGCGTGAGTAGTCAGCTGTGTTTTAGAAGAACGATATTTTCTGATTTCGCGCTAGTTATGAGTGAATGGGTAGTATTCTTACGGGTTTTCCATGATAATTTCGATCAAGTCGAGCTCTACAGCTGATTCCTATTAATATTAATAAGAAACTATAACAACTGTATTGATACACATTTATTATGCCACGACTGTCAACACTTTCATAGCAAATCTCCGAATACCATGACCAGAAGTCTGGTTATTTTACGTAACGTCAAAGACAAATTCTGGAACATGACCACTTTATAAACACTCCGCTGACCGCCGGCCAGACGCACGGTAGAGAGTGCAGGCAGTTTGACATGCTATACACATTAGACTCATTCCATAGTGTTCGAACACAATATGCGTTCCAAAATCATACTGCAAATAGATGTCAATGACATGAATCTATAATTCAGCGAATTACTTCTATATCCTTTCGTGTACCGGGTGATCAAAAATTGAGTATAAATTTGAAAACTTAATAAACCATGGAATAATGAAGATAGATAGGTAAAAACTGACACACATGCTTGGAATGACATGGGGTTTTATTAGAACAAAAAAAAGTATTGCTAGACGCGTGAAAGATCTCTTGCGCGCGTTGTTTGGTGATGATCGTGTGCTCAGCTGCCACTTTCGTCATGCTTGGCCTCCCAGGTCCCCAGACCTCAGTCCGTGCGATTATTGGCTTTGGGGTTACCTGAAGTCGCAAGTGTATCGTGATCGACCGGCATCTCTAGCTATGCTGAAAGACAACATCCGACTCCAGTGTCTCAACATAACTCCGGACATGCTTTACAGTGCTGTTCATAACATTATTCCTCGACTACAGCTATTGTTGAGGAATGATGGTGGACATATTGAGCATTTCCTGTAAAGAACATCATCTTTGCTTTGTCTTACTTTGTTATGCTAATTATTGCTATTCTGATCAGATGAAGCGCCATCTGTCGAACATTTTTTGAACTTTTGTATTTTTTTGGTTCTATTAAAACCCCATGTCATTCCAAGCATGTGTGTCAATTTGTACCTCTCTATCTACATTATTCCGTGATTTATTGTTTTCAAATTTATACTGACTTTTTGATTACCTGGTATATTGGTGTGGTCTGTACAACTTCCTCGTCTTTGGGTACGGACCTGTTGTCCAGCAAGTGGTTGTATACGGTTATTTCATCGGTATTGTCCGAAATGATCGTAACAGCTATACAGTCTCGACAGCAAGTCTTCCCTTTATTAAATAATTTAAGCTGCATCACTACATCGATGGTATCTACTTCTAAATATCTACCTCTATGGTAATTCTAAAGTCAACTGGGTTTGCCTTCCATTCTTTTTCAGACTTTTTACGGTTCTTCTTATCGGTCTATCCGACCTCAACTTTTGGACGTATCCATAAAACATTAGACTTATTTTGCTAATTTCATCTTTAATGATGGTTACTTGTAATAGAATTGTTTAGAAGCAGGAAACTAAGCAAGTATATAATACACACCAAGAAACATTTCCAGTAATTACTTATATCATTAGGGTGTAGAAACATGTAAACTAAAATGAAAATCACCGCCTGCACCGTCAACTACCTTAGGCAATAAGAAACTAATGACAATGGTTTATCGTTAAAAATCGAGGATTGTATCAGTGGACGTGGTGTAACAAGTGATTCACTAGTTCAGTGCTGCACAGCAACGTCATCATCATCTTCTTCATCATCATCTTCATCAACAACAAAAAAAATAACAGGTGGGCAGTCCTACATCCTGAAACTTGTTCCCGCTATGTGATGAAGGAACCAAAGTGTCACTAGTACGCCTTTGCCATTCGCACGTCATGCGACACAGAGGTTAGTGTGGGGCAGGAGCACCGACTTCTGAAGTTCGAAACACTGAAAACCGTCTATTGTGTTGTGGTTTGCCTACTAGTCGAAGATGGGGTACCTAGAAAACCTGCTTCTCGGATCGCTAGACAAGAATTCAAGCAAATCGTATTAATGAAGTTTACTACAAAAGGAAATGATGACAATAGCTAACTTTGTGAGATATAGACGTGTCGCAAGCAATGGGTGACAGACAAATAAGGAGTGTCTTCCGTATATACAATTCGTAATACAAGTGAAACAATACAGTTCTCAAGTCGCTGCTCTAGAATTCGTAGAACGGCTGATCTTCAACTGGGCTGCGGCCAGGGTCAGCGGACTGATTTTCCGCACGTGCTTGACACTGTGACGTCATCTGTTCTGTTTGGGTGTCCATACCCTGTCAAGTACCTTGTCGACGCGCTAACTGTTTCCTATGAACAATCCCCCAGTGTCCTTGGTGAAGGAAGTGCGGCACTTCTTTTTGCAAAGCTTAATGTTTCAATACACGTGACTGTCCACTGTCATTTTGAACAAGAACACACCTTTCTGTATAGCGGGTGGGCAGGACATAACATATTGGACTGATGAGTCGCGGTATATGTTGGTAGCTGGCACGCGACGACTCAGGAAATTACAGCTCGATCATGTAAACCCATTAGTTCACCTACAGTAGCCTGGATGCGAGCTGTACATTCAACATCGCTTTCGAATTAGTCAGTATGGTATGAAGAGCACTAGATGGACATGAGGCTGTCATTATTTTTTAGAGAGGGTTTCCAGTTTCAATATTTGCCTGATAACCAAAGAAACTTCCCGAAAATCTTGGTCGGAACTAGGGGATCAGGCGCTCGCCTCTTTAAGCTCGCTGCACCACGTTCCAGCACGTCTGGTACACCATCCAGTGAGGCGTACGCGCCTGGGACATAGTTCTGAACAGTTTTCTTGAACCGCAGCATCGATCGATCTATCACGAATCAGAATGGCTCTCCAAAGATTGTGATGTCTCGTGGAGTCAATCGAGGTTTCCACCAGGGCGAAAGGAGGTGTCGTACGCTACTGATCAGGCGTTTCTAATTTAACTGCTTACGAGTGGAGGGTATATGATGCATCTATGACACTGATGAACTTTTTCGAGCGACTTAAACGATAGCTCCTACATCCAAACGTGTTGAGTAACTACTGGAAATGAACCTACGTGTGCATTTTGCAACCGATTAGCGTTCTGGTTCGAAACTTTCCATTTAATTGCAAATAAACATAATTATAGATGAAATGAGTAAAAGAAGACTAATGTTCTGCGCACACGTTTAAAGAGTGAGTGCTACATCTACATTCACACGCTGCAAGTCACTATATGACGCATGGCGGAGGATACCTTGTACCACTGTTAGTCATTCCGTTTCCTGTTCCACTAGCAAATAGAGTGAGGGAAAAACGACTATCCATATGCTTCCGTACGAGCCCCGATTTCTCTTATCTTGTATTCGCCGTACAGAGGCGAGATGTATTTTCGTGGCGGTCGAATCGTTCCGCATTCTGTCGCAAATGCCGGATCTCTATACTATCTCAATAATGTTTAGCGAAAAGAAGGTTGCCTTTCATCCAGAGATTCCCATTTCAGTTCAAGGCAAAAAATGAAGCAGCTCGCCTCTGAATCCTACCTGGTGGAGGACCCAAACACTCGAGAAGTCCTCACGAATGGATTGAACTAGTGTTCTATACGCGCTCTCCTTTATAGAGGAGCTGCACTACCTTAGAGTTCTCCTAATAAACAGAAGTCATCCATTCCCCTTCCCTACAGCCGACTTTACCTGCTCGTTCCATTTGACATCGTTTTGCAACGTTACGCCTGCACATTTAATCCTATTAGTGTACACGTCAGGAATTGTCACACGAACTGTACACGAGGGTCACAGTGACCCCTCAATATTTTCTGGAATGATTGACTGAAGAATGATTTTTGGTCTGTCACATAGTAAACGCATTTTATTTCACCTCTGTCACGTACTTTTCCAGTGCATCCAAAATTCGAGACTAAGTAAAAACTGTCATGGAAGCTTCTCAATGATTAAACATTGAAAGTGATCCGAATCTTAGACTTTACTTGAATTTTAATTAAATGAATAAGCTATTACACAAATTTATTGAGATGTTCTCAGTTACTTTTAAATCCATTCATTCTTTATTTTCACTCTCTCGGAATACCGATTACAAAAAATCGCCCTGAGCACGATGGGACTTAACATCTGAGGCCATCAGTCCCCTAGAACTTAGAACTACTTAAACCTAACTAACCTAAGGACATCACACACATCCATGCCCGAGGCAGGATTCGAACCTGCGACCGTAGGGGTCGCGTGGTTCCAGACTGACGCGCCTAGAACCGCTCGCCCACAACGGCCGGCAATACCGATTACAATGTTATGTGCAACTGGCAGACGTTTTCTATTACAGACAGCTGTGTTCCATACCGTGGACGACTGTACTTTCTTCACAACACTAGAAATTCGGTATTTTTATGTTGTATGGAGAAACCTAGTTGCGCATTGATCCTGAGTCTACATAGAACTGGAGGTTCCTCTACAACTTTCTAGACAAGTAAATTCACTAATCTAAGGAAAGCAAAGGCACACCACATCCAACAGAACCACGCCTAGTAAAGAGTGTGAAGTTTAAACGAGATTTCGGGTTGAGAACAGCTGTACTTTGAGATACCGAGTGAGGTGACGTAGTTGTCAGCAGATGGATTTGCTTTCGCGAGGACGACGCTCAAATCTGTTACGACGTAAAGTCATGCCCCTGCACGCTAGTTGCGAACGTTAGAGCAGAGAGGGCAGTGAGACGAAGTCAGCCAATTGCACGCTTACCGACCCCTCTCCAGTACGACAACGCACCAATAGCGGCCCTTATGTGAAGAGGACGTAAGCGCCGCGCCGACTGGTCGCACCCAGTTCTACAGAAGCTTCAAGACTAGCGACCTGAATATAAGAGTCAGCTGTACTACTTCTCTTGCATTAGGACTGATATACTGGAGAACCTTGTTTATTTGGCATGTCGTCCTTCGCTTGCGACACTTCTGTGTCGTTGTCAAAGTTAAGTATTGTCACTGTTCATTTCGCAATAAAACTCAGTAATACGATTTGTTTGAATGTTGTCTAGCTATCCGAGAAGGCATGCTTCCTAGACCCCACATAGTGGACTTCAAGGTAGGATTCAACAAAATCCGCGTCCGGCTATTCAGACCTAGGTTATCCTGATAAATCGCTGACGGTAAATTCCGAGATGATTCCTTCTAAACTGCACGGCCGATTTCCTACCCCATCCTTGAAACAATCCAAGCTTGTGTTCAGTCACTAGAGAGCACGATGTCGACGGGACGTTCAACCCTAATATTCCTTCCTTCTTGCACTTTAAGCTGTATACTAAACTCTTAACGCCATTCCGTTGCTTTGTTCCCATCAAAATGTACGCAGTAGACTTCCTTCTGTTAACAAAAACTTGGCGACAAACGTAAGAGACGCAGAACTTAGCCTTCTTCATTATACATTCAAGACGTCTTGGGTCCACCGTCGATCAAGTAACGATCCCAGACGATATTCAGCAGAGAACGAACTGCTTAACGCCATGTGACGTAAGCGCAGATGACGTCTACTATCTCGTTCAAGCCACGTGTTGTCTCTATCAGGGGTATTGCATTAGTAGGTGGAGATAAATATCTCAAAGGGCAGCGATACGGAGACGCGAACACGTCATTACCGTCACATCAGTTCAGGACAGTGCGTCACAATGTGTAGGCGGAACCTACGGATTGTGTGAAACATCAAGGTGACGTACATATTCAGAAAAACATGTCTGTACCCAACAGGACATACTGATCGTTGCACCAAATAAACCAGTAAGTTACTACATCGGCAAAGGAGGTCAAGGCAGGTTGAAATACATGCAAATGATAACGTTACATGTCTGAGGCACGTTTTTTAAATTATTAAGATATTGACAACGTACCGGGTTGCTCGCACCCCCTCCCCCCCCCCCTCCTGCCCCCCTCACAAACATAAATTTTACTATAAACCGCTGGCGCTAATTATTTATTCAATTTTGATAAGTGTCTTTGTCTTTCATAGCCGAGTGTTGTATGGTGAATTTACAGTCCCTAAAAACGGACATAACGCCTACAGATTTTCTCACGAAGTGGGACGTCACCTCTCCGCAAAAATTGCGCAAGGAAGAAAATTGTCCTTTTCTTCCGTGTGTTGAAGCATGTATTCGCAAAATTTTACTGCCTTGGCCTTGAAGTTTGAGTACAGACCCTCTGTCAATTGTGTTCGGTATTGTTTGAACAGTAAACGGCACCTCATCACACACCAGGGCTATGTTTGTTGTAGTCAAACTTCTCTATACGCTTTCACCTCTGTGTGAAGAGCCAGTTTCAATAAATTGTTTACTCCACCAACAACTGATCTTTCTCATTGGAGGTAGAATGTTTGGACGACGACGAAATGCTTTGTGCACTGCTTTTGCCGATTCAGGTGCACTGAATAGACACGTGCAACAAAAATATTGCCCTCCTTATCGCCTATCTCCTTCACAATTGAAGTTGTCGGGCAACTTAGGGATGGCGGTTATCGCTGAAATAGCTGGCTTTCGTTTGTATCGGTTTCTTCAACGCCAGTTTAACCTAACTGTTAAAATCGCTTAAAATAAATGATTTCGTTTTTTTTTCGTATTTTTTCCTGCAGTAAACGTAGAAAGCGAACAAAATAGAAAAATTTGGACTATCTCAGTTTCAGGATACATAGAATCAAAATATTAAATCAGACAGACAAATAAAACATGACTTTGTTCATCCACAGTTTTCTGCTATTCTCGAAATCTCATAACTGGTTAAATAGTACAAACTATCACCAGTATTCTGCTGTTGATTCTAACTTTTTGAAACTCTGCTCAATAGTCTGGTTGTAATCGGGATCATAGCACTGTTTGTGTATTACGCATAATCAGAACTCAAGGGTGGACAATGAACTTGAAAACCTTGTTTGTCGTGTTGATTTGTAGATAAAGGCATGTTGCGTAGACATGGGAACAGAGCAGCTATTTTCTGTTTTTACCAATTTGCAGGATTCTGGAAGTCGTCACGTCGCCAACAGAATGGTTTACCAAATAATGCAATAAACTGCGGAGGACCGTTCGAGTTGCAATATACATTTTCTTTGTTACATGATGAATAGTATCGAGCCTAGGCTCATTATCAAATCATCCGTAGCATAGCATAGTGGATGATTTGATAATGAGCTCAGGCTCTTCAGGTAATTAACAAAATTAATATTGTAATTTGGACGGTCCTCTGAAATTTATTGCATAATTTGGTAAATTTTCTATTTTTATTGTATACTATGAACTAATTGTTTTTGTGATATTAATTTATTACTGCTACCACAATTTCCTTCCTCTTTTATTATTTCATAGAAACATACGTACACAAACACATTAATCCTTGTACCATAGATCATAAAAACGACATTTTGTAATGATGTGGGACGTGTCACTTTAACATAAGTTTTGTGTACACAAAATAATAAATTAATTAATTTTTTACGGTTACTGCTTCATATCTAAGAACTGATCTATTGAGTAGAAGGAGTTGTCATTCAGAAATTCTTTTAATTTGCTTTGAAAAGTTGGTTTGCTATCTGTCAAACTTTTGATACCATTTGGCAAATGACCAAAGGCTTTTGTGGTAGCATAGTTCTCCACTTTCTGTGCCAAAGCGAGATTTAATCCAGAATAGTGAAGATCATGCTTTCTTCTAGTGTTGTAGCTATGCACTTCGCTGTTATTTTTGAATTGGGATGGATTATTGATGACAAATTTCATAAGAGAATATATGTATTGCGAAGGTACTGTGAATATCCCGAGTTCCTTAAATAAATGCCTGCAAGGTGATTTTGGGTGGACTCCAGAAATTATTCTGATGACATGCTTTTATGCAATGAATACTTTCTCTCCTAATGACGAACTGCCCCAAAATATGATGCCATATGAAAGCAGTGAATGAAAATAGGCATAGTAGGCTAATTTACCCATATGTTTATCACCAAAATTTGCAAAACCCCTAGTAGCATAAGCAGCTGAACCTAACCACCTCAGCAGATCATCGATGTATTTCTTCCAATTCAATTTCTCATCAATGCACACACCCAGAAATTTTGAGTATTCTGCCTTAGCAACCGACTTCTGTTCATAGTCTATATTTATCGATGGTGTTATGCCCTTTATCGTATACAATTGTATGAACTGTGTTTTCTCAAAATTTGGTGAGAGTCCATTTGCAGAGAACCACTTAATAAGTCTCTGAAGACATTATTTACAATTTCCTCAGCTGATTCTTGCTTCTTGGGGGTGATTACTAAAATCATCAGCAAAAAGATCCAGCTTTGCATCTTCATGAATATAGAGTGGCAAGTCGTTAATATATATTAAGAACAATAAGGGGCCCAAGACTGAACCCTGTGGGACACCATTCATGATACCTCCCCAGTTAGACACCTCTACTCATATTTGCAGACTATCTGTACTGTTAATGTCGACCTTCTGCAATCTTCCAGTTAAGTATGAATTAAACCATTTGTGCACTGTCCAACTCATACCACAATACTTAAGCATATCTAGAAGAATTTCGTGATTTACACAACCAAAAGCCTTTGAGAGATCACAAAATATCCCTATGGGTAATGTTCGGTTATTCAATGCATTTAATACTTGACCAGTGAAACCCTATATAGCATTTTCTGTTTAAAAACCTTTCTGAAAACCAAATTGACGTTTTGTTAGTACTTCATTTTTATAAATATGTGATGCTACTCTTTAATAATTACTTTTTCAAGAATTTTGGATAAAGCTGTGAGAAGTGAGATTGGGCAGTAGTTGTTAGCATCAGACCTATTCCCTTTTCATGCGATTGATTAACAATAGCGTATTTCAGTCTACCTGGAAAAATGCTCTGTTTCAGTGAGAGACTACACATGTGGCTGAGAATCCTACTTATTTGTTGGGAACAAACTTTTAGTACTCTGTTGGAAATGCCATCAATTCCATGTGAGCTTTTACATTTGAGTGAATTTATTATTTTCCTAATTTAAGTAGGAGAGGTGGATTGAATTTCAATTTTATCAACCTATATAGGTACTGCCTCTTCCATATACTGCCTTGCATTTTCTAACGAATAGCTGGATCCTATTTTATCTACAACACTTAAAAATGATTATTAAAATGTTTTCTACTTCTGACTTCTTGCTAACAAACTTTTCATTGCGTTTGATAGAAATACAGTCTTCCTGTGCTCTCGGTTGCCCTATTTCCCTTTCAACAATATTCCAAATTGTTTTCATTTTATTATGAGATGTCCTAATCACAGACATAATGTACGTACTTCTGGACTTTTTCATAACTTTTCTTAATACAGTGCAGTAGTTTTTATAATTTTTCACTGTTTTGGGATCACTACTTTTCGTAGCTGTAAGATATATTTCCCTGTTCTGTTTACAAGATA
This sequence comes from Schistocerca cancellata, assembly GCF_023864275.1. Classification (NCBI taxonomy): domain Eukaryota; kingdom Metazoa; phylum Arthropoda; class Insecta; order Orthoptera; family Acrididae; genus Schistocerca; species Schistocerca cancellata. Next base: position 298,255,578 of record NC_064634.1, on the reverse strand, counting down.
TTTTTGTCCCTTTAGTAAGCAATGGAGTTTTACATGTTTTACTGTTTTCTTAGTGAAACTGTTTTCAAATATACTCACAAAGGCATCATGAAATAGATTAAATATTAAATTAGCATGATGTTCCCTGTAAACCTCATCCCAGTCTGACTGTTGCAAGCTTTTCCTAAAATTTTGAATTGTTAAATCGTTAATTGAACGCACTATTTTGGATGACTGTTTTGCATTACTGTATGGAGCTATATCATATACTGTAACCAGCTGTGCATCATGATCAGACAGACCATTCTTAACAGGAAAAGTTTTTATTTGATAAAATTTATTTTGGTCTATGAAAACATAATCTATCAGTGTACTGCCTTTTATGTACCACATATGAGGGAAAATAGATAACTGATTTCAGATTGAAAGATCCAAGTATTACTTCAAGGCCAAGCATTCTATCGATCGGACCCTTTCAGAAAATCTACATTGAAATCCCCACAAACAATAATTTGCTTTCCTCTGTGAGACAGATAGTACAACAAAGAATCCAAGTTTTTCAAAAATAGTTGAAAATTTCCCAATGCTGACCTATACAAGGCTACAATTATAAGAGTGTCATTATTTAGTTTAAGCTCACATGCACATGTTTCTATATGTTGCTCTACGCAACATTTTTTAGTTTCCAAATTTTTCACAGATTTTAACATATATGGCAACACCTCCTCTCTCCATAGCGTCTCTACTTACATGTGCTGAAAGCTTATACCCACCTACATTTACCATTTCCATACCTGTGACTATATAATGTTCATACAGGCATAGTACATCTATTCCAGCCTCAGTTTCTAAATCTTCTGAAAAAAAAACAAGAAGCTCATCTACTTTGTTTTTTAATCCTCTGATATTCTGATGCAATATACTAACATTATTTTTCAGTGTGCTTTTAAGTGAATCTTGTGACATACTAATATTATTTTCCACTATACTGTTATGGGAATCTTGTGATATTTTAACTTCTCTAGTACCTGCCTGTCTGAACTTCTCATTATCCTTGACTTCCATCAATGCAGGGTGATTGGACACTGATCTTAGCCTAAAAAAGTAGTCCCATGAGTTTCAGTGTCCCCTCCCCCCCCCCCCCTTAAAGATTTTGCTAGCATCCTAGCCAGTTTACCCTTACCTTTCCTATTGAGACGCAGGCCATGTCTTGTAAAGTCCCACCGACCACTACCATCAACAGAAACCAAACCTCTGCCTGACAAAGTAGCCGCCCGAAGCAGCTGATCTAGCTCCATATTGACCCTCCAGACAGAGCTGTTCAATTGGGGCCGATCATACCGCATGAAAGCAGGAACCAAACCAACATTTGTACGGTTCGTTACAGATGCTATTTTTACCAGGTCACACTCAATGTTGAAATGGTAGACACATCTTTAATCTTTTAAAGTAAATGAAGTACTGTACTTCATTGCCATGTGACTCCGAAAAAATATTTCCGGACTAGAGTTGGTGCCAACGAACGTCCGGCAACGACAGCGAGAAACTATCGTATACGGCAAGTTTTACACACTGCACGCACGCGCGTGCCTTAATCCACGAATCACAGGAACAGGGACATTATTGTCTCAACAGTGCTAAAACGATTATTATGCTATGTGTTCGTTGCTCGTTTCTGTCGGCATTGTTATTAAACGGCACTAATCGCTCTTCCCATTTTCTATAATAACGCAGTTTTCAAACCAATGCAAATTTTACGAATAAAAATTGCTCCCTTTTTGAAAAAAGGTTTAAACAGAAAATTTTAGCATGCTGCTATTGGTAACTCATAGTTCGATTTTTTCTTTGTCTTGGTAAAATACAAAAAATAGCTGTTATAACCGATATCAAACAAATACCGAAAAATACCGGTTATTCAACACTAGAATAAGGGTATCGGTTTTATCTGGTTGGTTTTTGCCATCCCTATAGTGCATTGGAAGCAGTCCGGCAACCGAAATTTCAACGGTCATGTGGCAGTGACACTAATATTCCACGGAGTACTCTAGAAGTGATGTTGAAGCTTCCAGCTCACATGAACACTGCCAGTTGAACCCACTCAACACGCGATCACCGCAACTTGCACAAAAGTAGCCTCACCACCAGTGCCCCAGTTCCGCAAATAGAAGGAGACCTGTGATTATCTCCTGACCACTTTCCATAACACATCAGTTAGCCATACTGTAGGTCTGTATCAAAGTAAAGGTAAAGAGTGCTGTTAAAATTAGCAGTAAAAGGTGAATTGCTGGGCTGCTCGTATAGCGTAAAGCGTAGCAAATTAGCTTGCGAGCCAGGGAGATGAACCAGACCCGTATCGAATCCATGCCGAGTATTAACGACCGTTGCCTGCTATACCTCCCAGCCGGAATGTGGTGTTTAGTCAGTTTCCTGCGATAGTTCAGGCAAATGCTGGGCTGGTCCCCGAATTCCAACCCCGAGCTGAAATACGTTAACTCTTTCAGTAATTCATTTTCATTTCTGGGATGAAAATTTTGTGATTTGGCATCCACGCAGCATGTATGTTTATAAAAAATATTCATATAGCACAAAGTAAAATTGAACTATCCTAATCCAAGTCATATATCGTCCATTACAGAGGACACTGTGACTCAAAGATAAAATGCGTCATCCTTTCCAAAGTTTTTTCTCATATGCTTTTAATCAACAAACTTATTGTGACTACTGTTTTTACAGGATTGCGATGTTTAAATAATAACTCGTAAAATAATTACAAAACTGAAATTATGCTGATGACACGGTTGTTTTCATGCAAATTTTATTTTGTGTGGAATTCTGTTGGTTTGGTGCATAAGTTTATAGCGTTTTTCTATAAGTTTAACAAATACAACAAATATTCATAACAGAGACCTTAGTCATCAATAATGTATGCTCCTTCACTACTTACAACAGTCTGCCAACGCTGCGGTAGCTTTTCGATTCTGTGACTGAAGAAATCACGCAGTTCTCAAGCGAAGAACTCCACGAGCCATGATCATAGAATGAAGGCTTTCACGGCAGGTGTTGTCCTTACTTAACAGGAACTGGATGCCTTCCTGTTACATCTGAATAATATTAATCCAAGAATTCAATTCACTATGGAAAAGGAAATCGATGGCCACCTGAACTTCTTACATGTGACTGTAATCAAACGAGAAGACGGATCATTCGGTCATAAGGTTTTCAGAAAAGACACACACACTGATCGTTATCTGTAGAAAGATTCTAACCACCACCCAAGACATAAAAGAGGGGTGATTAAAACATTAATAGACAGGGCGCACAAAATATGTGAACCAGCTCACTTAGGTGATGAGCTTGAACACCTTAGAGCGACGTTCAAGAAGAATGGGTATTCCAACAGAGAAATAGATCGTGCACTACGCCCTAGACTGACAACCAGGACAGACAAGGATCGACACCAACCCAAGTGGAAAGTGTTCTTACCATTTATCAGTAAGGTCACTGATCGCATTGGAAAAATTTTGAGCAAGTACGATGCGGAAACTGTTTTCAGACCCACCACGAAAACGAAAGAATGTTTAAGATCCGCAAAAGATAAACGATATCCTCTATCTACATCAGGCGTCTATAAAATTCCGTGCAGTTGTGGAAAGGTCTATATAGGTACAACAAAAATAGCGTCAACACCTGTCTGGGTGAACATAAAAGGAACTACCGCCTCGGACGTATTGATAAATCGGCTGTAGCGGATCATGTGTTTCAGGAAGGTGATCATGAAATAAAGTTTAGTGAGACGACCGTCAAAGCAGAGACGTCGCATTATTATGCGCGAATGTACAGAGAGGCTATTGAGATTGCCAAACACTGCAATAATTTTAATAGAATAGATGAAGGCATTAAGCTAGATAAGATATGGATGTCAACATTGCAGCAACAGCGTGACAATCGATTGATTTCAATTGAGAAAGTTGGCAATATCAGAGATCATAGCACTGCCGACGTCACGTGATTAACAGCGGCGCCCTCTGGATGGCTTGTATATACGGCGCTCACTCGCGCTCTCGTCGAGCGCAGTCGAAGTCGAAACGTCAGGGGAGAGTTTTCTGTATGGACCACGATATCTCAGCCCGGAAGTGTTAAGCAATTTCCACGAGCCATATTGGAACGCATTTTCATCCGGAAAGGAAGTTCCTTGAAGGCTGTACGATAGATAGCGGAAAAGGTGAAAATATGAGGGCGTAAGATCACGTGAATAACTTTGGTACGGAACGACTTTTCAAGCCAACCAACTTCTTACATAGCGTTTTTGTCAGTTTAGCAAAACGCGAGATGGCGTTATCGTGGAGTAGCAGCACTTCAGGCAGTCTTCGTGATCGTTGTTCTTGGACAGCGTCCACAGGACGCCTTAATTGTTGGCAATAGACATCAGGAGTGATGGTCGCACCTTGGACAAGCAATTCATAGTAGACCACACCGTCGCTGTTCCACCACAAGCATAACATTATCTTTTGTGGATGCGCGCATATCTTTGTACAAGGAGTTACTGATTTGTTTGGGTCCAACCATTCCATTCTTTTCCTAATGTTAGGATAAAGATACCATTTATCGTCACCAGTAACGATAGAGGATAGGAAATTTCGGTATTATTTACGTGCTAATTGATGGCGAACAAGTAGAGATACACATATGGTCATCCCTTGATTTATGTGATTTTAGCTTAGAGCATGCGGTGCTCATACATCCAGATTTTGAACCTTTCCCGTTGCCTGCAAATGTCACACGGTGGTGGAATGATCACAGTTATCACATTTGCCAGTTCTTGAGTACATTGACGTGGATCATTGTGGATTGGCGCATTTAAACGATCTTCATCAAATGCCGAATGTCGAGAGTGAGTAATGTCGAAACGATCCTCCTTAAAACGAAACAATAACCATTTTCTTGCCGTATTCTGTCCATTGGTATTATCCCCATACACAGCCCAAATTTTTCTGGCTGCCTCCGCTGCTATCACCCCTCCATTGAACTTAAACAGAAGAATATGTCTTCCAACATTCTGTTGAGTGGTACTTAAGTAAATAAATTAGTGAAATCAAAGTGAAGTAGAAATTATAATTTAAATGAAAAAATTGGTTTAGTTTAGAGTTACATACCAGCAAACAGTGGGCAGAACAGCAGAGCAGAAGAGACAATGACCATGAAGTCAGCAAGTTCCACATAAGCGGATGCTGTCGATTCAGCCGTCAGGGCATCGCCCGACCGGCTCATGAGTTTCTCAGTTGTCACATGTGAACAAAGGCCCTCGCCTACATTCCAAGAGCCAATGACCATCGTTAAGAAGATTCTTCAAGAAGCTTTTCAACGTGACAGAAGAGGCAATGACCGTGAAGTCGTTCACCTCCAGTAAACTGAAGTGAATAAATACGCGAGACGCAGTGAGCCTGACAGATGAAGGAAGAAGAGAAGAGTAGCAGTAGTTTTCAGTCAGTTTCGGTGCTGAAGACCGTCATGCACAGACGCAACAAGTCCGCCGCTGTAATGGAATAGCAAGCAGCAGCCTTGGGGCCAGAAGACAGAAGTTAAAAGGTATTTGAAGTCTGATTTTTACGTACCCGGGTGACTCGTCAGGATGGGAAGGAGACAGCCTCACATCAGCAGTCACCTGTGAGCTGGGATGAAGATCTGACAGCCGAAGACTGGCAAGGGGGAGTCCGTTGTTTGAGTCCGGGACACCGGCCTTCCTCCGCCGCGCCGCTCCGCTGGCCGACGCACAACACACGCGGCCGCTTAGAGAAGAGAAACACTGGGACGCCACATCCAAGGTATCACCATCCGATGCACGACTTCGCTCGCAAATAATTAAACGGGCCACCTCGCGCTGCGCGTCTCTAGTCAGCTGGGCGAGACGGCGACACGAGGTACACACTGCCACGCCGCCACTGCCGCAGCAGAAGGCTTCGCAAACGACACAGCTGCCGCTCTCCGAGCCAGAGCATCGAGTAAGGAAACAGTTGTACAAATTTTCAATAAAAGTTATCTTATGTAAAAATGCTGTTTCATTCTACCTCATACCCGAGCCAAGGAAGAACCCACCCTGCACACATGTTGTTAAGAGAGAAAAATTAATTTATTTAGTATTTTCACCCTGACATAATGCTTTAGAATGCTCATCCTGACAATTGACTAGCATCAAATGAGAAAATCCAGTTACATTTAGTATCAGAACTGTTACATTTGGTGTCAGAGGAAAACCCTTGGCTCAATATGATGTGTGAATGACAGTCACTGAAGGTCCACAGTTAGTATTGTTTAATGTGTGAAAGGATAGAGGTTTGCATAGCAGTCTTAATATTTTCTTTATTTAGAAGTGTATTTTCTTTCATGACTTTAAGAGTTTGTCGAAAATATTTAAACATCTTTTTCATTCAGTGTAGTAAGATTGTGTAACTAACAGTTTGTAAAATGATGAGACGAAATCGTACAAAGTTAGAGCCAGCACCACAAGCGGTTTCTACTGAGGAAGCTATTCAGATCTTAGTTAATCAGATAGAACAGCTGAAAAGTGATAATAATGCATTATTTAAACAGTTGAGTGAGGTTAGGCAAACCAGTTCAATCCCTCCCACCCTAGAGTCCTCAGCAGCAGCCTTAGTAACTCCTTTTTCAGGTAAACCTGGCGAGGACATAACAGCCTTTTTTGATGATTTAGTAGCAGCTTCAACGTTAGGATCATGGTCAGATGAACAGCTCTTACAAATGACAAAGTTAAGATTGCTAGGAGAGGCTAAAGCACACGTATTATACCATGAAAAATTACGGAATGCTCCAACATTTGAGGAATTGAAGAAAAGATTACTTAAACGTTTTCAAAAACAGAACAGCTGTAGATTTTATAGGGAACAGTTAAACACTATCACTCAGAGGCAAAACGAGTCGTTAGAAAGTTTTGTAGATAGGATTAGAAAAGTTAATAATAACACCTATCAGTTGACAACTAGTGATGAAGCAAATAAAGTTATTTTACAAGAGACAGAAGATAGAACTCTGGATACATTTTTACGTGGGTTACTTCCTGAAACATCCCGTCGTGTCAGGGCAGAGTTTCCTAAAAATTTAGCGGAAGCTGTATCTGTGGCGACGGCTTTTGAAGAAATTGACATTGCCACCAGATACAAGGAGAAGCGAAATGTATTTTCAGCAGGAGTACGATGTTTTAGGTGCGATCGACAGGGACATATAGCAAAAAACTGCAGACAACCTCAACGCACTAATTGTCAAAGAATAGGTCACACATTAAAGGAATGCAGGTCTAAGAAAGTTTTTGGAAATAGAAATCAGTTAAACACAAACGGGAATGTCGGAGCCGCCGCCAGGCGTTCCCAATAAAATTTCATGCCATTAAGGCGAATGTGAAGGCGGAATGCTGGTTATCTGCTACCATACAGGATAAAGAGGCAAGGATACTGGTGGATACAGGTGCAAACGTATCAATAGTGAGTAATGAATGCATTGGAGAAAAGAAATACGACCCTCCAAGGTATAGATTGAGTGGAGTAGGAGGAGGTACAGTGAAGTCATTAGGATGTACATCATTGATGTTCTATATTGACGGTGTACAATTTCAAGAATATGTAGAAGTGGTAACAATGGTAACTGACGGGTACAACGCGATCCTAGGGTTGGATTTCCTGAATAAACATCACGCTAAAATCGACCTCAGACAGCAAACTGTAGAACTTAGCAGAATAGTGTTTCAGCTAGGTGACACCACTGCAAAGGGCCCGCTGCCGCAAGATTTCCCCAACCTGAAGGCGAAATCAACTACACTGCGTGCAACGTCCTTGAAGGTTGATTCGCGGGATAAGATACCATTTGGCTCAGGAAAACTTCTCTGGATGACCGTTGACCCCGAGATACCTACAGATACAGTATGTCTAATAGAGCCACTAGAGGAAAATGAGGAATTAGATGTATCACATTGTTTTGTACGTAGAAATGTTGTACGGGTTCAAGACGTTGAGGGAGAAAGAAAAGTACCGGTACATATTGACAACTTCGGAGTGGAGGACAAAGAGTTGCATAAGGGAATATTAGTAGCTACAGTCAGTACTTTTGAAGAAGAAGATTTCATTTGGTCAAATATTGATGACGGTCAGAAACCAGACGCCTATAAAACCGCATTACGCCAGAAGATTGAGCATTTGAAAGGAAATTATACAGACACGATAGAAGCAGTTTTTAGTTGAGTTCCAAGATTTATTTAATGCAGAAGGTCCACTGCCAGCAACAGATATCACACAGCATAGGATCCCAACAGGAAATAGCCCCCCATTTTATAGGAAGCCTTATAGAGTTCCGCATCACTTACAGCCAGTACTGGATGAATTTTTAGAACAGCATCTAAAAGATGGAATTATAGAATATTCTGATTCGCCTTATAATTGAAATATCGTAATTATTCCAAAGAAGTCTCCCGACGGTACGAAACGATATAGATTCTGTTGTGACTACAGACACCTTAACAAACAAACTATCTAAGATATTTATCCTCTTCCAAACATTACAGATATCATTGACAGTTTGGGTAACAGTAAATACGTTTCAACAATCGATCTACGTAGCGGATATCATCAATTGGAAGTTGCACCTGAAGATAGGCATAAACCAGCATTTTCTACCCCTGGAGGCCACTGGCAATTTAAAAGAATGCCTTTCGGTTTGAAAAATGCACCAGCAACTTCTCAAAGATTACTCGATGGAGTATTGCGAGGACTCAAAACTCAGCAATGTTGTGTATATCTAGACGATATTATTGTATTCGCCAAAGACATTAATGAACATGCTGTGTGTCTGCGTAATGTTTTTCAGAGACTTAGAAAAGCTAAATTAACATTAAATATGGAAAAATGTACTTTTGCATTGACTGAGGTTACATACCTAGGGCGTGTCATTAGTGAAAAAGGAATTAAAACAGATCCTCGCTTAATTTCGGCAGTTAAGGACTTCCCAACACCACAACGTGTTAAGGAAGTACAAAGTTTCATTGGTCTCGCATCGTATTACCGAAAATATGTTCAAAATTTTGCTGAAGTTGCCCGACCCTTAACCCAATTATTGAAAAAGGGTGCAAAATTTCATTGGTCTGAAGATTGTGAATCAGCATTTCAAACCCTTCAAGATAAGTTAACACACAGTCCAGTATTAGCCTACCCAGATTATAATAAAGAATTTATTTTATCCTGTGACGCAAATGGTCATTCAGTAGAAGTTGTTTTGAGTCAGAATATTAATGGCACGGAACACCCCATAGCCTATGCTTCGAGACAACTAACAATGGCAGAAAGAAATTGTTCCACAACGGAGAAAGAATTGTTAAGTGTTATTTATGGCATCAAATACTTTAAATGCTACTTGTATGGTAGGAAATTCAAGGTTATTACAGACCACGCAGCTTTAAAATAGTTGCTTGGGTTAAAGGATCCATCTAGTCGTCTCACGCGTTGGGCCCTATGTCTTTCCGAAATGAATTTCGAAGTTATCCATAAACCAGGCAAAAAACACACGAATGCAGATTGCTTAAGTCGGAAAATAGCACTTTTGGAAGCAACAGGCCGAGATACTGAAGACTGGAGAAAGGCACAAGATGAGGATACAGAATGCAAAAAATACGCAACTCAAAAACAATTTTGCTTTGAAAATGGTGTATTATGCCGTAAAACAAAACTTGGACCGCGAATTGTTGTTCCCCAACACCTTAGACAAGAAACAATGACAGAGGCCCACGATCATATCCTTGCAGGACACGGTGGACAGCGGACAACCGAAAGACGTGTAGCAGAGCGATTTTGGTGGCAAACCAGAAAGCAGGATGTGGCGCAGTACGTTCGCAATTGCATTGCGTGCGCACAACGAGCTGAACTTTCTCGTTTAATAATACCCTTACAGAGGCTCCCCGAGGCTTCATGTCCATGTCAAATCTGTGGACTGGATCTCTACGGGCCATTTCATAAAACACCTGTTGGTAATAAGTATGTTCTTACAATTATAGATCACTTTTCACGGTATCTAGCTATGGTGAGTCTCCCAGATCAGCAAGCAAATACAGTTGTCCAGGCTTTAGTTAACAACTCGATACTTAAATTTGGTGTACCTGAAGCTATTATCACAGATCAGGGATCTAATTTTATGTCTGAATTAATGAAACAGCTCTGCCACTTACTAAAAATACATAAATTACGCACAACTCCGTTACACCCTCAGTGCAACGGACGCACAGAAAGAGTTCATCGGACAATTGGCAAGATACTTAGTTATTATATTAACGAACAACATTCTAGTTGGGATACATATTTACCAATAATCGTGTCAGTATACAACGCCAAAACGCATGAAGCAACTGGCATGTCACCTTATGAAGTGGTCTATGGGAGAAAAATACCGTCCCCTTTTGATGTAATCAGGCAGAAAAACGGAAAAGTCGGAGAAACAGTAAGAGATTTCAGTCGAATGATGAAGGATGTATGGAAAAGGTTCAAAAATCTAATATAAAGGCTTTGGAACGACAGGAAAGATTAGATAATGCCCAAGCTAAATATCCAAACTACAAAATCGGTCAGTGGGCGATGCTGTCAACCCCATACATTGCGAAAGGAAAAACGAAGAAATTTGTAACAAACTACAGAGGTCCTTATCAAATTATTGAGATCACATCACCAGTCAACATTAAACTGAAACTGCCCACCCGAACTACCATTGTGTATGCAAGTCGTTTAAAACCTTTTAAGGGCACTCCAGATGTAATTCCTTCAACAATAGGGTCTGCTTTTCCGAAGGGTGGAGGAAATTCCCGAAAAGGAAAAAGAGTGGCCACGCCAGCACAGCATACAAACATGGCACCATACTATCTTCGACCAAGGGTGCGAATGTCCTAGTTGAAACATAGTAGACTGTGGAAAATATACAAATGTAAATAATTAATAAATGATAATGGTTTATTATTTAGGAAAAACAAAGTTGAACGTAGAAGCATGTTCATCTTGTAGTTAACAAAGTATTCCTTCTTCTTCTTGTTTTTTTTTTTTTTAATAGGTTCGTAGGTCCATAACCATGTTGTTTGCTTTTTTCAGAAGTCGCCATGCAAACATTTCCTACACAAAACCTATCCTACCTCAATTACCCCCTTGACAGTTCCCTTCTGAAGTCATTAGATATGTTCATAAACTCGCACAGCAAGGCAAAATTGATGCCATTGTTATGATGCAACATGTCTTAAAATTAAAAAGTGAACACAAAACTAAAATTATAATGCTAGGAACGGGTATATCTGGAACCTTTGCGTTGGTGTTTCTGCTTTGTACAGTTTTCTTTTATTTAAGACGAAAAAATAAGCTAATTATAATATACCACTTCATAAAATACCTGTTCATTGGATACCACACTCTTAACTTGTGTACTTCAGTGGTTACTTTTCAGCATTAGTGTATTAATTTTGTTTATTGTACTTCAACCTTTATTAAACAGTCTCATGTTAAAATAAACAATACTGTAGAATAGATATTCTTGCATTAGTATAGGGTAGATTAAACAGGTGTTCCTATGTAATTTTCTAAGTGAAAAATCTATTTTTTTATTCATTGTCATCAAGATTTGTTACACTTATTACAATGAATTATGTGTGAACTATGTGATTCATGAGCGAACAGTGCTTTAGTAAAGTGATAAAGTATTTTCAACATACTTAATGTGAAGCATGTGTAATCTTCTAAGTCGAGAGTTTTCATTGCTTGTGTTAGTGCTTTTGCCGTGTGAAGAGTGGAGGAATGTTGAGTGGTAAATTCGAGGGCGAATTTCTCCGAAGGGTGAAGGAATGTTGAGTGGTACTTAAGTAAATAAATTAGTGAAATCAAAGTGAAGTAGAAATTAGAATTTAAATGAAAAAATTGGTTTAGTTTAGAGAGTTACATACCGGCAAACAGTGGGCAGAACAGCAGAGCAGAAGAGACAATGACCGTGAAGTCAGCAAGTTCCACATAAGCGGACGCTGTCGATTCAGCCGTCAGGGCATCGCCCGACCGGCTCATGAGTTTCTCAGTTGTCACATGTGAACAAAGGCCCTCGCCTACATTCCAAGAGCCAATGACCATCGTTAAGAAGATTCTTCGAGAAGCTTTTCAACGTGACAGAAGAGGCAATGACCGTGAAGTCGTTCACCTCCAGTAAACTGAAGTGAATAAATACGCGAGACGCAGTGAGCCTGACAGATGAAGGAAGAAGAGACGAGTAGCAGTAGTTTTCAGTCAGTTTCTGTGCTGAAGACCGTCATGCAAGAAGAGACTACAACATGCACAGATGCACCAAGTCCGCCGCTGTAATGAAATAGCAAGCAGCAGCCTTGGCGCAGAAGACAGAAGTTAAAAGGTATTTGAAGTCTGATTTTTACGTACCCGGGTGACTCGTCTGGATGGGAAGGAGACAGCCTCACATCAGCAGTCACCTGTGAGCTGGGATGAAGATCTGACAGCCAAAGACTGGCAAGCGGGAGTCCGTTGTTCGAGTCCGGGAAACCGGCCTTCCTCCGCCGCGCCGCTCCGCTGGCCGACGCACAACACACGCGGCCGCTTAGAGAAGAAGGTATCACCATCCGATGCACGACTTCGCTCGCAAATAATTAAACGGGCCACCTCGCGCTTCGCGTCTCTAGTCAGCTGGGCGAAACGGCGACACGAGATACACACTGCCACGCCGCCGCTGCCACAGCAGAAGGCTTCGCAAACGACACAGCTGCCGCTCTCCGAGCCAGAGCATCGAGTAAGGAAACAGTTGTACAAATTTTCAATAAAAGTTATCTTATGTAAAAATGCTGTTTCATTCTACCTCATACCCGAGCCAAGGAAGAACCCACCCTGCCCACACGTTGTTAAGAGAGAAAAATTAATTTATTTAGTATTTTCACCCTGACATAATGGTTTAGAATGCTCATCCTGGCAATTGACTAGCATCAAAAGAGAAAATCCAGTTACATTTAGTATCAGAACTGTTACAATTCCGATTTATCCACTTGGCACTCCGTTTTCTAGCTCCAACTGCTAATGTGTAAACTCAAATATCAACTGTGAACTACAAATAAAAATGGCAATCGATAAATAAACCCTTAGGCCATAGCAACCAGCAACCGGAATACCAAAATGCTAAACAAAAACGCTACCAGAATGAGTTTTTGACTCTGCAACGGAGTGTGCGCTGATATGAAACTTCCTGGCAGATTAAAACTGTGTGCCGGACCGAGATTCGAACTCGGGACCTTTGCCTTTCGCGGGCAAGTGCTCTACCAAGTAAGCTACCCAAGTACGACTCACGCCCCGTCCTCACAGCTTTACTTCTGCCAGTGCCTCGTCTCCTAACTTCCAAACTTTACAGAAGCTCTCCTGCGAACCTTGCAGAACTAGCACTCCTGAAAGAAAGGATATTGCGGAGACATGGCTTAGTCACAGCCTGGGGGATGTTCCCAGAATGAGATTTCCACTCTGCAGCGGAGTGTGCGCTGATATGAAACTTCCTGGCAGATTAAAAGTGTGTGCTGGATCGAGACTCGAACTCGGGACCTCTGCCTGTCGCGGCCAAGTGCTCTACCAACTGAGCTACTTAAGCACGACTCACGCCCCGTCCTCACAACTTTACTTCTGCGAGTTCGAGTCTCGGACTGGTACACAGTTTTAATCTGCCAGGAAGTTTCAAAAACGCTACCAACTTGTGTACCAACCTAATAGAAAGCACTTGTGCCCTCTTGCTACACAAAAAAGTACCTTGCATTCGATAAACTGCGTGTACATTTCAGCTCTGCACCCAGGATTTTTGCATGTAGATGCCGATTTCTGCTGATAAAGCATGGTAAACGGTCAACAGAAACGTATCAGCCGGTTTCAGTTCATTTCTACAGGTATGCTCAAAGTGGCTCTGAGCACTGTGGGACTTAACATCTGAGGTCATCAGTCCCCTAGAACTTAGAACTACTTAAACCTAACTAACCAAAGGACATCATACGCATCCATCCCCGAGGCAGGATTCGAACCTGCGACTGTAGCAGCGGCACGGTTCCGGATTGAAGCGCCTAGAACCGCTCGGTCACAACGGCAGGCTACAGGTATGCTTTGCAGGCACATGTGTTGGGACATCTTCATTCGAAGGTCTGCTTCTCTCCTGTATAGTCTGTTTTTGTGTCATAACGCAATATACTGACTAAAATTGTGTAGACATAAAGTTTTCTTTTCAGGTAGCCCAAGACATTTCGTCTCATGCACATACTCCAGCCATGTATTCGTTGTGGATACAGACATGTCAATGGGCTGAGTAAACATTCTCTGTGTCCAGTTTTTGATCAAATAAATGTTTTATAAACTGAAATCAAAAAGTCAACACCATCCATGGAAATACGGTTCAGTTTCACAATCTCAAGTCTCGGAACATCAGTGTACAACTTATTACCCCAATGAAGTATGCGCACAAAGACACAGAGCTCTGAGAGGCCACTCTGTGAGGATTACAGCAACAGCATCGCCGACAGCATCCTGAATAAATCCTCGCGGTTGATTTTTCTTTATGTCTGCATTAGTATATCAAAATCAGCCCTACCGTCGTGAGTATCTTCATCCATATCTTCCTCCTCGAGACGATCCATTCTCTGGGAAAGTTCATCATTGCTGTCACCCACTGAAGAAACATTGTCATCATTTTTAAGTTCTTCAATATCAGATACACCACTATTTTCCAGAATTTCTTAAATTTCTTCCACAGTGAGTTTTTCTTTATACTTATTGATCATTGTTGAAATATTTCCAAGTAATTACTAACAACCGATTGTTGTAAAAGTCAGAGCAAAGAAACCAGCACGCAAGTAAAAATATGAAGGTAGCTATAGACACATAGTCCATCGTTGTTGACGGTTTTTTGAAATTTTGCCATGGCAACTGCAATTCCGCTAACTTATGATTATATCTACAGTCATGCTCATAAACTAAGGATAATGCTGATACGTGGTGTAACAAAGTTCTGGTGGGCAGTTTGCAGGTTTAAATCACCTTGGGGTATGACCATACGGTGCATTTGACCCGCGGTCTTCGCACGGTAGCGCCGGCAGCAGTCCACATACGCAGAGGTGTGTTGGTGCATATCGGAGTACGGTGCAGAGAGTAAGTGTGCAGACGTTTTCAGACGTGCTAATGGTGACTGTATGTTGAAAATGGCTCAAAGAACACATATTGATGACGTTTGTAACCTCCCCACAAAAATTTACAAGAAAAAGACTATATTTAATAAAAATGGAACCAAAGCGTAACCTGTGTAGCAATTAAATTTAATGACAATAAAAGTGAGAATCGCAATCTGACTGAAAGTATAAGCTGTCACGAAAATGATGAAAAACAATTCAGTGCTAATGAAATATCAGTGATAATGATAATTCAATTAAACCGAAATATCGGTCTTTGGCCCTGTGCAAAAAATCATAATTAATTTCTTACCTTATTCGAAACTGCACGTCAAAGTTCTGCTCTTATTGTTGGCCACGGCTTGGAGGAAATTCATCGCAAATATAAATTTGAATTTAAGGGAAACTTTTCTTTAAGGAAATGCAACGGAAATATTATTAAAAAAGAGAATTGTTTATTAAAAATGCTTAGCTTGAAATCAAATTATTATTGGGGCACTTGTTGGAAATTAATTACAATAAATGAACTTTAAATTATCTGATGATTACCTTAATTAACAATATACCTTATTCAGCATCTTGACCAGTGTTGCCGACAGACTACATCACACAACCGCACTGGGCTCCTACTACTGACCGACTGCTCTGCATGACGGCTACTACAGAACTGCTCTCAACGACTACTGACAGAGTACTGCCCTCAACTAGACAGAGCTACAGACTCGCAACGACTGACTGACAGACTGAGAACCGCTCGCAACACTCGCGCGGTCAAGCGCATACTCTCTGGTCACAGATGCTACAATGCCTCGCCATCGCTGCTATGTTACATACGTGTTTCATAACCCTCCACTGGGGGGGCAAAAATTTGGCAGCGATGGTGAGTCATTTGGACTTGCCAAGCGCGGCAAAATTTTTCTTTAATTAACAAACTTCTACAACTTACAGAATATTTAGATGTAGTACATGAATTAAATGTTGTGCACACGCACTAAGTACAAAATATATCAGACAAAGACAAAATGTGAGTACAAAACATAGTAGCAAATCAGAAAAATGTATATACAAATTATTTGACAGATAACAAAGTGCACAGGCACTGAAAAAATTCTTTAGCATATTCAGAACAAATAAACAGACTGGCAAAAAATATTATGTTGACAAGTGACATGAGTGCACATGCACTGCAGTTGAGAACATATCAGTAAATGATGAAATGTATATACAATTAGTAACAAATGACATAAGTGCATACGCATTGAAGTATTGAATATACAGAATAGTACAAATCATATTGAAAAATGAGAAAAGTGCACAGGCACTGGAGTTCAGTAGAAAACATATTAACACACAACATAAGTGCACATGCACTGTAGTTCAGAACATCATTAAAATAAAATACTAAAAAATTGTATATACAATATAAAAGACAAGAGTGCACATACTGTACTTGAGAACAAATCGAAAAAATTGTCTTAGGTATTTCTGCAATAAATAAACATAATGGCAAAAATCATATCGACAAGTGACATAACTGTACTCGCACTGGAGTTCAGCGAATCAAAAATATGTATAGTCATGAACATAAATAATGTTAGCAAAAAATTATTTTCACTATGTGACAAGAATTAGGATAGGAAAGGGAAGGATTGCATCATGGTTGTAGCACTTTAGATTGCACACAGCTGTTCTGAAAGTCCATATCTTTCCACAGAAGTACAACACCAAGTGACACAATTTGCAGTACTTTTCCCATCAGAATTCATCAGTGTAGCCAAGACACTGAACTCTCGTAGTGATATTTCATGTTCTCATTTTGGCAGTACATTAGGTACACCAAACAGTGGGACCATAATAACGTCTTCATCGCTCATGGTGGTGGACAGCATGTCGTGTCAACACCACACTTTACAAGGCACACCAACGTAGAAGTAGTGCAAACCCAAAGGTAGTGCTCCATGATCACTAGGATGGATAGGACAAATGGACATTGCAGTAATTCAGGGTAGTTAGCTCATGAGGTGAAGGACATTAAGTCACATAATATTGACAATTACAGTTTTCATTTGGGGCATTCATAGCCCAGTGTTGAACATTTCTGTACCATGAATGTAGTATTACAGAAAAATGTTCACAAAATTAAATTATTGGCATCATGGGTAATCGTATTACAATAAACAGTGGCAGTCCTTGGACGGTTACAAAGCATATTTAGTATGACAGAATAATGTTAATTATTGGCACTCAGTGGCCAGCAAGTATTGAATATTACAGAACATTACACTCATTCTTGGCACTCAGTGGCCATCAAGTACTGAATAGTACAAAACATTACACTCATCATTGGCACTCAGTGGCCCAGCAATTACTGAATAGTACAAAACATTACACTCATCATTGGCACTCAGTGGCCCAGCAAATATTGAATAGTATAAAACATTGTTCCTCATTCAGTATTATTCAGATCATTAAGAAGTAATAACAATTCATTGAGTGACATTCAGATCATTACGAAGTCATTATTAAAAAATCAGCTAATTATAGTCATAGCATTAATAATCATGGGCATTATAAGTAGTCTCATTACAATAAACAGTGGCAGTTATTAGCCAGTTACAAAGCATTATTTTATACATATATTTTTTTTGTATCTTTACGAAGTCATTACTGAAGTGACATACTATTCAGAGTTGATCAGTATTATTCAGAACTTTCTCAAACTGGTATCACTATTTGGGACTGGTAATACATTTTTTTGTTAGCAATGCATTGCGTTTGGTAATTATAAGAGAAAGCAAGAAGAGAAAAGGAGAAAAAAAAAATAATTGGTAGTGGGTTGTTCCTGTAAATGAAAAATGTGTAACGTCATTCGTCATGAGTCAGCTGTAGCAAGGTTATGAAACAAGGCAGTATATGTGATCACATTTATAAATAATAGACACAAATGGGTAAAAAATGTAAGTGCTAGTACAGGTATAATAAGTAATAGGTTTAGTATGTATCATGAAAAACTTCTCCTGGAAAAAATATAAAATGGATTATTGACCTGAAAGAAGAAACGCACACTATGCTGAAAAGTAGTGAACTTCGAATTAACAAGTAGTGAAATGTGTATAAAATGTGCTCCATAGCTGTCCTTTCCAAAACTTTCCGTCATCCTACTATGCAATATAACACCTGCTGTCAAAGCAAACTGCAACAAATACTTAAATAACTACGTAGCATAAATACATGACTTCAACATTATCCTCATCTGTAAAAAAAAACTTCATTATCCATCACTTCATTAATCATAACTCCATCATTATCATCACCTGTAAAGAAAAACTTCATTATTCATAATAGCATATTCTTCATCATTATTCATCAGTATTCATTATCATCTGCAAAAATATCACTTCATTACTCATTATACAACTATTCCTTATCTCTAACATATTTCATCACTAAAACTAAGATGTGTAGTTCTGTCTGACAGCCTGCATCAATCACCTTGTATTCTGAAAGAAAAAATTAGTTAAGACTGCTATTCTACGATGAGTATAGTATATTCTTGTTAATGCTTGTTAATCCTGATCCATTTACTCTTCCTCATAAAGTTATTGCATCTTCTATCGTTTATTCCGTAGGTGAAATTCCCATTTCTGTTGAATTTATTTCTTACACGCATCATTTCTTTCTGAAATTGATGAATAGAGAATAACGTCTTGCATTTAAATCATATACCCACTAAATAATTACTGATTAACGGTAACAGAATCAAGCATACAGCATAACGTGACAGAAAACGTAATATGTCAAAAGCATAGACAGTGTTCAAAGGCAAAAATGTATACGGAATATCACAATGCAGCAGCAAAAAAAAAAAAAAAAAAAATGTAAAAGTCACGATGTTGAGACATCATAGGGCAAAAAAATGTCAAAGTCAACGGGTGTGTTATATCTTAACTATTTCACAGTGCATATAGACAAAACTGGAATACAATCGTACATAAAAAAGTGGAAAATGTGCATGGTCTGATGTGTAACGACAAGAAAAGCGACCTGCTAACCTTACCTTGCCGGGCACTTGCCAAGAAAAAATACGATAATCATCAGTAAGTATTCATGAGAGTATAATTGCATACGTGATCATAAAATTAGCAAATGGCATTATAGCTTGTTAAATCATAAAGTGATTTCATTCAATAAACGGTTTAATGTTTGAGATATGGTGGTTGCCTTTCGATTTTCTGGTTCTCAAAGTTTCGACGTGTACAACATTGGGGTGAGGGATGCTGCGAATCCGATATGGACCTGCGTATAGAAGTTCAAATTTACTGCACTTACCTTTTAATTTGCTGGATAAATAGTGTGTACGTACTAATATTTTCTGTCCAACGTGAAAGTCGCGGCGTGTACAAACCTGTTTTTGCTGTCTTCTCCGGCGCTCTGCGGCACGTTTGATGTTCAGCGCAATGTCAATTATTTCGTGGTGTCGTAAGCGACGAGATGTAGGGAAATTTATTAATTCTTTAATTTTGTTTGGTGGTTCAACGTTTTTCAGTATAACAGACGGAGATAGCATAGTGGATTCATTTGGAATGGAATTAATTACATCTTGGAATGAGAGTATGTGTGTATCCCAATCAATATGTCTTTTGTGGCAGTATATTCGGCACAGCTTACCAATTTCTTTCATTAACCGTTCACAGGGGTTCGAAGAAGCATGGTACTTGGATATATAGATCGGAGAAATGTTTCTAGCTCGTAACATGCGTGTCCATATGCTACTACGAAATTGAGATCCATTGTCAGAAATTACTTTCATCACATGCCCTACATGAAATAGAAAATGTTTTACAAATGCTTTCGAAACAGTTTTAGCAGTAGCTTTGCGTAACGGAGTGAAAGTAACAAATTTTGAAGTGAGCTCAACAGCGACAAAGATGTAGCAAAAACCTCTGTTAGTTCTGGGAATCGGACCAAAAATATCTACTGCGGCCATGTGTCTTAATTTAACAGGTACAATGGGATATAAAAGAGGAATATGTGAAGTGGTGTCTGATTTAGCTTTCTGGCAAATTTTACAAGACGCTAAAACTCGTCGTATATGTTTCTCCATGTTGTTAAAATAACAGTTCTGTCTCAGTATAAGAAAACATTTTCGTGCTCCGTAATGTGCGTAACTTAAATGAGTGTACCAGATTAATTTGTTAACAAGTTCGTCAGGGATGCATAATAACCAATTGTTGCTGTCAGGATGAGAGCGGCGAAACAGAATGTCATTGCGTACAGTGTAGTGGTTCCTAATCGTAACATTATTCTTATCTTGCCAAAGGTGTTTAATTTCTTTCCACACATTGTCTTTACTTTGCTCCTGTGCTATGTCCTGTAATGACGATGAAATAAAATTTTCAAATGCTACTTGCTGAATGTACATGACACTGAAATTTGTTTTGCAGAAGTTGGTTGCTACGTCTTGCTGATCGTTGCAAAGAGAACGGGATAATGCGTCTGCTACAACATTTTGTGTACCGGGAATGTGAACTATTGTAAAATTAAATTCCTGTAAATATAATTTCCATCTGCTTAATCTGTCGTGCGTGAATTTAGCCGAAAGTAAAAATTGTATAGCTCTATGGTCTGTGTAAACGGTTGTATGTCTGCCATAAAGAAAGTGCCTAAATCTCGTGAAAGCCCATACAACACATAATGTTTCCAGTTCTGTAACGGAATAATTTCGTTCAGCAGGTGACAAAATGCGGCTTGCAAATGCGATGTTTTTAATTACTATCGAACCATCTTCTTCAATTTCGTGGAAAATGTGTACGCCCAAAGTGGTGTTAGAACTGTCGGTGGCAATGGAAAAATTTCTGGTAAGATCTGGGTGCGATAAAAGTGGTGCATTCACCAAAGCGTATTTCAAATAACATTTTCGCGGACAAGATTCTGTGTGTCAAAAGTATTGCTTACATTATTGGAATATGCAACCTGTACTGTATTTAATCAAATTCTATCTGACGTGTTATTGAATGTACGCTGAAAATTGTGCTAATTATTATTACGTATGTCGTGATAGTCATTTCCATACGGCGCATTGCGATAGAGATTGAAATACTGTTTTTTCTGTACGTAGTTATTTCCTCGTGGCTATGCGTTACTATTTGTTGTAGCTGGGACTATACGTGCACGCGGCGAAACATTAAAGCTTGGTTGACCTTGTAGACTGCATTGTTGGTTAGGTATGCAAAGCGGTTGACTTTCATGCTGTTGTGGTGAAAAATGTCTATTGTTACCAAAATATGTTTACTGTTGCTGATAATTTTACACGTACTGATGATTAAAATTTTGTCAGTTATTAAAATTACGCTGGTAGTTGTGGAGTGCCTAATGAAAATTGTCACTTTCGGTAAAAATTTGTCACATCGGGTTTTCATTACATATTCTTAATTCTAGGTAGAGCAATAGTTGAAGAGCGGTTGTGATAGATATAAAGTATAGTAGAAGAGAAGGCAGCAGTGCAGAAAACTAAAGATGAAACAGCACTACTACAGCTCGGGGCCCTATGCTCGCTACAGCACATATTCATTAAAGCGTAATGAATCCCCTGAGGTTAGTTACGCTCTACAAATAAATTTTAGCTTTTGCACTACAGGCAATTGCGGTAAAAATTCAGAAATAAATTGCTGTATCCATACTAATTCAAGTTTTTTCATTACACGAAATGTTGGTAAAAATTCAAGAGCAAATTGTCGTATCCAGTTCAAAGCTAGTTTCTGCGTTACAGGTAATAGCGGTGAAAGTACAAAATTAAATCGACGTATCCAGTTCAAATCGTGTATCTGTGCTCTGTCATTATTAAATTCCTTAGTTTTTCTTACGGATAAAAACTGCTCGTAATCAACGTTATCTTCTCTGAATTTGTGAACACGTTCAGGTTTGTGCGAGAATCTGTTTGTCTGTGTCAGTTCGGATTTCAAGTTGCGTAGCTTTTCAGATTTTAAATCGCGTAGCTTTTCGGATTTTAAGTCGCGTACTCTCTGTAAATTACTCAAATTATACGCGTTGCGCGAGTCTGACAAATGTTCATAAAGTGGCGTCTGTTGTGGTATGTTATTAACTGAAATGTTTTTAATCTCTGTTACTTCTTGTTGTAAATTTGACAACTTCCTACGCAACGTGTTATTAGATGAATCGATCTCATTAATTGTCTGCTGTAAATTTTGAAATTCAGGTGTTTGATTAAATGAAACCGGTGCAGTATCGTCTGATTTATTATCATTAGCACTTTCGATAGCATCAATACGACTGGCCAATTCATCATATTTTTCAGTCAGTATTTTTGCCTGATCATCGGTTTTAGAATCGGACGCATTAATCTGTTTTTGCAACTTACGCGTAGTGTCGCTCAGTTTTTTAACATCAGCTTTGATGACATCGCAATCCTGTGTTAGTTCTAATTGTTCGAATCTGTCTGTCACTGTTTGAATATCTACTGTGTGTGTATCTGTTTTTGATTTAAGATTGGAAATTTCGTCACGTAATTCTGTGTTCGACTGTCTGATGGAATTAATTTCGTCGGACACTGTAGTAATATTATTGTCTACATACGTCTTCGCTTTCGCGAACATTTTACGTTTGTCTTCCTGTCTCTGTGCAGTGATTGTTTCCATGACTTGACGTTTGACTTTATTTTGATCTTGAATAAATTTGCGGAAACGTGTATTACTGTTTTCTATGTGGTGATTAAAGCGTTCGTCAATCTGAGTATTTTGTTGTTCGAATTTCGCGTCTATCTTTGCGTCCACTGTGCGCGAAAGTTCTGCTGTCATTGCTTTAAACTCGTCGCGTAATTGTGTAGCTTTTTCAGAGCATTGTTTAGCGACTCCGCTAATTTCGTCTCTGAGTGTTTCTGTTGCGGCTGTTTGCATTTCCCTTAATTCTTGCGCAACAGACTTAATTTCTTCGCTATTTTTACGTGAACAAGCCTCAATTTCCACGCGCAACTGTTCCTTAGTGTCATGGCACTGCGCGGCAACGGCTCTAATCTGTTCACTAAGTTCTTTGTGATTTTTGTCTTGTCTTTCATTCTGTTGTTTGAAATCGTCCCTAAATTGTAGCAGTATTGCCAAAATTGGATCCGAGCCTAAATTAGCATTTCTATTATCTGTGCTGTTTAATGGTGGATCTGAAATTGTTTCGCTTTCTGTAACCATTTGGTTATTCTGAGACTCACAAAAAGGTTTGCCAGTCAAATGTACACTGTTGGACACTATTTCGGAATTAAATGGATCCGTCGTACTTTCAGTATCCTGTTCATTTTCATTAGACAAATTTTTCTGTACGTTACTTGAATTTTCCAAATCGGGTATGTTAGGCTGGGCATCGCTCATTACAATAGAGCGTTCCGCATCATCGATTGTCGTCAAATCAACAGAAGACACAATCGAGTTCGTTCGTTCATCATTAAGACAAAAGTCATCATTAGTGGTTGGAATACACTGATTGTTAGTGAACGCACGATTATCATCATTACACTGCGCGTCACAAGTCCTATCGGTAAAGTTGTTTGAGTCGGTAATTTCATTCATAATACTTCGCGATACACTATTCACAGTCTTTCGCGGGATTTTCACAATAGTCACAAATATTCACAAAACAAATAAGCACAAATGCAAAAGGGCAACAAACAAATACAACAGAGCAACGAATTGCCGTTGACCTGTAGAAAGAAAGTCACAAGTTAATAAAAGCGTTGCGCCAAATCCAAATTATATCTAAGCAAATAAGAGCAGATATCTGACTGTTGTTCAAAAGACTCTCAACGAAATACGATCCTGGACTGGGTGTCGCCTAGTGTAACCTCCCCACAAAAATTTACAAGAAAAAGACTATATTTAATAAAAATGGAACCAAAGCGTAACCTGTGTAGCAATTAAATTTAATGACAATAAAAGTGAGAATCGCAATCTGACTGAAAGTATAAGCTGTCACGAAAATGATGAAAAACAATTCAGTGCTAATGAAATATCAGTGATAATGATAATTCAATTAAACCGAAATATCGGTCTTTGGCCCTGTGCAAAAAATCATAATTAATTTCTTACCTTATTCGAAACTGCACGTCAAAGTTCTGCTCTTATTGTTGGCCACGGCTTGGAGGAAATTCATCGCAAATATAAATTTGAATTTAAGGGAAACTTTTCTTTAAGGAAATGCAACGGAAATATTATTAAAAAAGAGAATTGTTTATTAAAAATGCTTAGCTTGAAATCAAATTATTATTGGGGCACTTGTTGGAAATTAATTACAATAAATGAACTTTAAATTATCTGATGATTACCTTAATTAACAATATACCTTATTCAGCATCTTGACCAGTGTTGCCGACAGACTACATCACACAACCGCACTGGGCTCCTACTACTGACCGACTGCTCTGCATGACGGCTACTACAGAACTGCTCTCAACGACTACTGACAGAGTACTGCCCTCAACTAGACAGAGCTACAGACTCGCAACGACTGACTGACAGACTGAGAACCGCTCGCAACACTCGCGCGGTCAAGCGCATACTCTGTGGTCACAGATGCTACAATGCCTCGCCATCGCTGCTATGTTACATACGTGTTTCACGTTATAGAGGCTGGTCAAACTCAGCAGGTCGTAGAACGGGCTCTCCGTGTGCCACAAAGTGTGATCTCAGTATTATGACAATGATTCCAGCAGACAGGAAACGTGTCCAGGCGCTACAGTACAGGACGTCCACAGTGTGCAACACCACAAGAAGACCATCAGTGCCCGCAGACGGCCACGGAGTACTGCAGGTAGCCTTGCTCAGGACCTTACCGCAGCCACTGGAACAGTTGTCTCCAGACACACAGTCTACAGACGGCCGAACAGACATGGTTTATTCACCCGGAGACCTGCAAGGCGCATTCCACTGACCCTTGGTCACAGGAGAGCCCGTAAAGCCTAGTGTCAAGAACACAGCACATGGTCATTGGAACAGTGGTCTCAGGTTATGTTCACGGACGATTCCAGACCATTCTCACCGTGTTTTCATCTGGTGTGAACCAGGATCCAGGTACCAACCCCTTCTTGATGGTGTGGGGTGGGATTATGATTAGTGCATGTACACCCCTGCATGTCTTTGACAGAGGAACTGTAACAGGTCAGGTGTATCGGGACGTCATTTTGCATTTTGCATTTTCCCTTTTCAGGGGTGCAGTGGGTCCCACCTTTCTCCTGATGGACGGTAACGCACGGACCCACCGAGCTGCTATCGTGGAGGCGTACTTTGAAACAGAAGATGTCAGGTGAATGGAGTGGCCTGCCTGTTCTCCAGACCTAAACTCCATCGAGCACGCCTGGGCTGCTCTTGGTCGACGTATCGCTGCACGTCTTCAAACCCCTGCGACACTTCAGGAGCTCCGACAGGTTCTGGTGTAAGAATGGGAGGCTATACCCCAGCAGCTGCTCGACCACCTGATCCAGAGTATGCCAACTCATTGTGCGGCCTGTGTATGTGTGCATAGTGATCATATCCCATACTGATGTCGGGATACATGCCTAGGAAACAGTTGCGTTTTGTAGCACATGTGTTTCTCAACTTATCACCAATACCGTGGACTTACAGATCTGTGTCGTGTGTGTCCCCTATGTGCCTATGCTATTATCGCCAGTTTTGTGTTGTGCCACGTTGTGTGACACCACATTCTGCAATTATCCTTAATTTATGAGCATGGGTGTAGTTTTGAAATTAAGGAAACTTCTTTCATCAGAAAAAAAAACAGAATTTCGTACAGCGTATGCATTCTAAAAAGACCGGTCAACAAAAGGCGTTGATATGCAGACTCGTAGAAGAGAATACTCACTGCAAAGTAAGCAATGTCCAGTGCCTTGCAATGCTTTTAGAATGCGTATATCGCCTGAAAATAAAATCGTCAGCGGACGAATACACCGAAAGGGTTAAGACGCGGAACGAAGTCCACACGATTCACAGATAGACGGTGCTCTGGACTTCCTGAAATATCCTTGATGACTATGACGTCAATGGGGGCATCCGACCGCAAAGTTAAATTACAAAACAAAATACGCCAAATCCTGAAAAAGTGGATCCCGCGATAGACGGCATAAACCTTAGGGAAATGAATGAGGTTGTCTTAAATATCATAACCGTCAGAAGGATGACGAATAAGTGTTCTAAAAAAAAAAAAAAAACAAAACAAAAAAAAGCAAGGAACGCGTACATGGCAAAATGGTGCTATCCACAACCGGCGTCGAGGCAACTGTGGTGAACCATGTGTCGTAAGTAACACGGCTGCTGAGAAGTGTTCGAGCGAACAGACATGCAGCTGTTGGACGACTGACTGCCCAGGTGGACCAACGGGCTACGAGCAGTGTATCCTCGACTATCGTCCAGTGAACGTTGCTGACTATTGATTGGTCTTTGCAGCGGACGCCTGGTTCATGCACCCATACTGACTGCTGCTCATCAGCGACGAAGGCTCTCCAATACCGCAGCTGGACGTCTACTGAGGGCAACAGGTAGCCTTTTCAGATGAATCACGTTGTATGCCCCACCGGACAGATGGCCGTTGCCGTGCACGGCGAGAAACGTCTGAAAGCAAACTTTTTGCAGCAATCGCCGGAAGGGTCCAGGACGGAGGAGAGTGTGTTGTGGTCTGGGCAATGTTCCTGTGATCTCGGCATTCTGGGAGCCACAATGTGTCAACACAAGAACGTATCTGTCTCTGGGGACAATGACCATCCCTACATGCAGACTGATTATCCTCGGCGCATTAGCATCTACCAGCACGACACTGCCACGGGCCATGCAGCTCGCAGTGTACGTGTCCGGTTCGAAGAGCACCAGGATGGGTTTACCGTGCTGCCCTGGCCACCAAACTCCACGGATTTAAACCTAGTCGAGAATCTGTGCGACAACCTCGATCGCACTCCACAGATTCTCAACCGAGAATCAACCGAGCTGGCTACAGTACTGGAGTTGTCATTGGTCCACATCCCTGTTTGTATCTTTCAGAACTTCCAGAATTTCTTCCTCATTTTAAGTCCTATATGAAGGGCTTATTTCAATAGTGGTACAAGTCCATTACCGCCACTTTTCTGCCTATAATGCTTCTGAAATTAATGATCCAAACAAATAGAAAGAAAGGTTCATCTCTAGCAAGAAGTCATATGCTTGAATATTTCTGATATCTCAACTGCAGACTCTGTATCTCTAAATCAACAAAAATGGACTTGTATCACTATTGAAAGAAGCCCTTCATATTTGATAGTTCTTTTAGCCAGGTTTGTCCTATTTACCTCCGCTAGTCTTGCTTTTTACGTCCTCTTTGTTTCTTTCTTCGTGTGTTATTTTGCTTTCAAGGTAGCACAATTCATTCACTTCCTCTACATCGTTGTTCCCCGTTTTTCCCTATATCTTACGTCTATTTTCCTGAGAATTCCGAAAATCTTGCATCAGCTTACACTTTTCTGAAGTCTTGTTTCCACTTCCATTATCGAGGGCATCGTCAGAACTGTCTATATGGTATCTTTAAAAACTAAGCTCCGTCCGAACTGGCCTTGAAAGCCCAATTGTACGGACCGACCGCCGAGTCATCCTCAGGCCACAGGCGCCACTGGATGCGGATATCGAGCGCATGTGGTCAGCACACCGCTCTCCCAACCTTTGTTAGCTTTCGTGACAAGAGCCGCTACTTCAGAGTCAAGGCTGAGTGCACCCAGCTTGCCAACAGCGCTCGGCATACCCGGACGGTCAACCATCCAAATGCTAATCGGGTCCGACAGTGCTTAACTTCGGTGAGTTGACGGGAACTGGTGTTACCATTGTGGCAAGGCAGTTGCCACCTGACGTCTTTACCTTTCCTAAACCGAAACTGACCGTCATTTAACAGATCTTCAATTTTCTTCTGCACACGTCAGCATATCATTCGCGTGAGCAGTTTGGATGCATTAACTTTTATCCTGAATAGTTCTCGCACTTATCTGCTCTTTTCTCATCTTTGGAACAGTGCGCATGATATTTTTCCGAAAGTCTCATTGTATCCCTCCAGACACATACATTCCGTAAACCAACTCGAATAGTCGTTCGATTTCCAGTACAATAAATATAGCGCAAAAGTAAGCGTTAGACGACTCTGCAGGTCGATCTACACTCCTGGAAATGGAAAAAAGAACACATTGACACCGGTGTGTCAGACCCACCATACTTGCTCCGGACACTACGAGAGGGCTGTACAAGCAATGATCACACGCACGGCACAGCGGACACACCAGGAACCGCGGTGTTGGCCGTCGAATGGCGCTAGCTGCGCAGCATTTGTGCACCGCCGCCGTCAGTGTCAGCCAGTTTGCCGTGGCATACGGAGCTCCATCGCAGTCTTTAACACTGGTAGCATGCCGCGACAGCGTGGACGTGAACCGTATGTGCAGTTGACGGACTTTGAGCGAGGGCGTATAGTGGGCATGCGGGAGGCCGGGTGGACGTACCGCCGAATTGCTCAACACGTGGGGCGTGAGGTCTCCACAGTACATCGATGTTGTCGCCAGTGGTCGGCGGAAGGTGCACGTGCCCGTCGACCTGGGATCGGACCGCAGCGACGAACGGATGCACGCCAAGACCGTAGGATCCTACGCAGTGCCGTAGGGGACCGCACCGCCACTTCCCAGCAAATTAGGGACACTGTTGCTCCTGGGGTATCGGCGAGGACCATTCGCAACCGTCTCCATGAAGCTGGGCTACGGTCCCGCACACCGTTAGGCCGTCTTCCGCTCACGCCCCAACATCGTGCAGCCCGCCTCCAGTGGTGTCGCGACAGGCGTGAATGGAGGGACGAATGGAGACGTGTCGTCTTCAGCGATGAGAGTCGCTTCTGCCTTGGTGCCAATGATGGTCGTATGCGTGTTTGGCGCCGTGCAGGTGAGCGCCACAATCAGGACTGCATACGACCGAGGCACACAGGGCCAACACCCGGCATCATGGTGTGGGGAGCGATCTCCTACACTGGCCGTACACCACTGGTGATCGTCGAGGGGACACTGAATAGTGCACGGTACATCCAAACCGTCATCGAACCCATCGTTCTACCATTCCTTGACCGGCAAGGGCATGGAGAGCTGCATCAAACCAGTCTCAGAACTGAAGACCACAACAACAACAACAACAACAATGTAGATGTTGACGTTTAAAAAAAATAGCCGTAACCGCGATAACTAATACTCCAAAACAATCGTTTGGCCCCACACGGCTGTATAACAAAGGTGTCGGTATGCTGACAATACGGAGCGCATTCCTCGATGTCACCTCCACAGTCCGCGCTTGTACACACCACGGGTGGTGAGGGGCGGCCGGTCGCCGCTGCTGCGTCCTCGCAAGGCCGGCACGCACACGCATGGCTCACGCACCCGGTGGGAGGTGGGGGTGTCCGCAGCGCCGGAAACGGGCGGCACGCACTCTGTGGAGCTGCGTGTTGGCACGCACTGCACGGGAGAAAGGCGCGCCGGGGGGGAGGGCGGTTGTTCGGGGGAGCAGCTCACAGGCGGCTTTTGTGCCGGGATGGCCTCACGCCGCGCGCTCTAAGCGCCCGAGGAAATCCTGCCCGCCTTTGCTTGACAGTTTCCCAGGTACCGCCGCCGACTCCGTAATGAAGCTGCCCTCAATCCTCGAAAAAGTGTTCTGTTCCCTCAGCCGCAGCGAATACCGCAGGTTGTGTCACAATATTAGGGAACTCCACATCAGATGTCGATTATTAAGATGGTAAGCGATGAACAAATACTTCATAAAATGAAGAACAAACCGCCTTCAGTCACAAGTTGCGTTTATTTACTGCACTATGCATTTAGAGCCCTGGAGGCTCATCTTCAGGTGTTTTTTAGTGATTTACATCAGGTTTTTTAGTTGTTTGCCTGTTGATATTACATTTTTGTGTTACAACATGGTATATTGTAGATATAAGTTTAACAGCGTTAATAATATGAAAAGAACTTACAGTTTAACATTGTATGATGTCTGCTTCTGTTGTGCAGTTGGTATACACAATATACATCCTTAATTTTGCAGTACATACTGGGATATATACATAGTCACATACTTTTTCGCACATTGTAGCAGCAGAACGTAAACATTCCAAAGATACTCGTTCATACAGATGTTCTACTTCTAAATATAATCGATTTTCTTGTTTCACAGAAGATAATGCTACACAAAGAAAAATATTCCGAAAACTTGTTGAAGGAAGACACAGAGTTTAACAGCCCCAAGTTTTTCTACACCTTTAAAAGTTTATTTTTTTCCTGAGGAATCAAATCTATAATAGTACAAACAGCTGAGAACCTACAACATGGTGTCAAATAATTATTTTAATAATGCCTGTGTACTAATAATACTATATCATATTGTCTTCTGTGAAACAAGGAAATCGATTATATTTAGAACATCTGTATGAACGAGTATCTTTGGAATGTTTACATTCTGCTGCTACAATGCGCGAAAAAGTGTGTGACTATGTATACAGGGTGTTACAAAAAGGTACGGCCAAACTTTCAGGAAACATACCTCACACACAAAGAAAGAAAATATGTTATGTGGACATGTGTCCGGAAACGCTTAATTTCCATGTTAGAGCTCATTTTAGTTTCATCAGTATGTACTATACTTCCTCGACTCACCGCCATGATTTCATACGGGATACTCTACCTGTGCTGCTTGAACATGTGCCTTTACAAGTACGACACAACATGTAGTTCATGCACGATGGAGCTCCTGCACATTTCAGTCGAAGCGTTCGTACGCTTCTCAACAACAGATTCGGTGACCGATTGATTGGTAGAGGCGGGCCAATTCCATGGCCTCCACGCTCTCCTGACCTCAACCCTCTTGACTTTCATTTATGGGGGCATTTGAAAGCTCTTGTCTACGCAACCCCGGTACCAAATGTTGAGACTCTTCGTGCTCGTATTGTGGACGGCTGTGATACAATACGCCATTCTCCAGGATGCATCAGCGCATCAGGGATTCCATGCGACGGAGGGTGGATGCATGTATCCTCGCTAACGGAGGACATTTTGAACATATCCTGTAACAAAGTGTTTGAAGTCACGCTGGTACATTCTGTTGCTGTGTGTTTCCATTCCATGATTAATGTGATTTGAAGAGAAGTAATAAAATGAGCTCTAACACGGAAATTAAGCGTTTCCGGACACATGTCCACATAACATCTTTTCTTTATTTGTGTGTGAGGAATGTTTCCTGAAAGTTTGGCCGTACCTTTTTGTAACACCCTGTATATCCCAGTATGTACTGCAAAATTAAGGATGCATATTGTGTATACCAACTGCACAACAGAAGCAGACATCATACAATGTAAAACTGTAAGTTATTTTCATATTATTAATGCTGTTAAACTTATATCTACAATATACCATGTTGTAACACAAAAATGTAATATCAACAGGCAAACAACTAAAAAACCTGATGTAAATCACTAAAAAGCACCTGAAGATGAGCCTCCAGGGCTCGAAATGCATAGTGCAGTAAATAAACGCAACTTGTGACTGAAGGCGGTTTGTTCTTAATTTTACGAAAGTAAAACAGTCGCGGACGAAACACTGGAAAACAATGGATAAAATTAAGACAAATACTTCAGTTGTTCGACCAACGAAGGAAGAACAAAACTGGTACGAGCTATATGAAAATAGAAGTACAAGACACCTTCGGTGAAATTAAAAGCAAGGGTGTCAACATTAAGAGTTCAGTTTGTGTTGGGTTGGTTCATAAGTTCGTAGCGTTTATCCACAGGTTTAAGAAATTCTACAGTTACGCTTAACAGAGACTTTAGTCATCAATAATACATTTTCCGTCACTATTTACAGCAGTCCGCCAACGCTGCGGTAGTTTCTCGATTCTGTGACTGAAGAAATCACGTGGTTTTGAGGCGAAGAGCTCGTAGGGCCATAATGAAGCGGAATGTGCGCTGGTAAGAAACTTCCTGGCAGATTAAAACTGTGTACCGGTTCGAGACTCGAACTCGGGACCTTTGCCTTTCACGGGCATTGCTCTACCAACTGAGCTACCTAAGCACGACTCACGACCCCTCCACACAGCTTTAATTCCGCCAGTACCTCGTCTCCTACCTTCCAAATTTCGCAGAAGCTATCCTGCATACCTTGCAGAACTATACAGGAGAGCTTCTGCGGAATTAAGCCTGTGCGGACGGGTCGTGATGGGGGACTGATGACCTTCGCTGTTTAGTCCTCCTTAAACATCCCAACAACCACCACCACCACGGGTTGTGAGCCGTGATTGGTTAGCTCAGTTGCTAGAGTAACGCCCGTGAAAGGCAAAGGTCCCGAGTTCGAGTCTCGATCCGGCACACAGTTTTAATCTGCGAGGGAACTACGTAGGACCATGTTCAGAGCGCATTTTCATCAGGACAGGAAAGTCCTTGAAGGTTGTCGGAGAGAAAGCGGGGAAAGGATGAAAATATGAGGGCGCAAGATCAGGTGAATAACTTGAGCGCTGAACGACCTTCCAAGCCAACTTCTTGTATAGCGTTTTTGTCAGTGTAGCAAAATGCGGACGTGCCTTATCGTGGAGTAGCTTCACTTCACGCAGACACTTGGTCGTTGTTCTTGGACTGAGTCTGCAAGACGTCTCAATTGTTGATGATAAATGTCCGCAGTGATGATTACACCTAGGGGAACCAATTCGTAGTACACCACACCGGTGCTGTTCCACCAGATGCATTAACATTAAGGATGGTCACAGATCTTTGTACGAGGAGTTGCTGCTTTGTGTGGTTTCATTCATCATATTTTTCCCTTACGCTAGCAAAAAGGCACAATTTCTTGTCACCAGTAACGATACAGGATAGGGATTGTTGGTGTTGCTCACGTACCAATTGACAAGCAAGCTGAGATGCACGTATTACCACCCGCTGAATCTTGTGACTCGGCTTAGAGCACACAGTACCCATGCTTCCGATTTTTGAACCTTCTTCTTTGCATGAAAATATCACGCAATGATCACATTTCATCACATCTGACAGTTCTTGAGTACAATGACGTGAATCATCGTTGATTGTTGCATTTAGCCGCGAGGGATTAGCCGAGCGGTCTAGGGCGCTGCAGTCATGGACTGTGCGGCTGATCCCGGCGGAGGTTCGAATCTCCCTCGGGCATGGGTGTGTGTGTGTGTGTTTTTCCTTAGGATAATTTAGGTGAAGTAGTGTCTAAGCTTAGGGACTGATGGCCTTAGCAGTTAAGTCCCATAAGATTTCACACACAATTGAACATTTGAACGTATTGCATTTAAACGATCGTCAAATACCGTACGTCTTCCTGAATGTGGAGATTCATTAATGTCAAAATGATCCTCCTCAAAACGAGAAAACCACTTTCTTGCCCCATACAAGGGGAAAATGTTTCTGGCTGTCTCCGCTGCTGTCACCCCTGTTGTTGTTGTTGTTATGGTCTTCAGTCATGAGGCTGGTTTGATGCAGCTCTCCATGCTACTCTGTCCTGTGCAAGCTTCTTCATCTCCCAGTACCTACTGCAACCTACATCCTTCTGAATCTGCTTAGTGTATTCATCTCTTGGTCTCCCCCTACGATTTTTACCCTCCACGCTGCCCTCCAATACTAAATTGGTGATCCCTTGATGCCTCAGAACATGTCCTACCAACCGATCCCTTCTTCTGGTCAAGTTGTGCCACAAACTTCTCTTCTCCCCAATCCTATTCAATACTTCCTCATTAGTTATGTGATCTACCCATCTAATCTTCAGCATTCTTCTGTAGCACCACATTTCGAAAGCTTCTATTCTCTTCTTGTCCAAACTATTTACCGTCCATGTTTCACTTCCATACATGGCTACACTCCATACAAATACTTTCAGAAGTGACTTCCTGACACTTAAATCTATACTCGATGTTAACAAATTTCTCTTCTTCAGAAACGCTTTCCTTGCCATTGCCAGTCTACATTTTATATCCTCTCTACTTCGACCATCATCAGTTATTTTGCTCCCCAAATAGCAAAACTCCTTTACTAATTTAAGTGTCACATTTCCTAATCTAATACCCTCAACATCACCCGACTTAATTTGACTACATTCCATTATCCTTGTTTTGTTTTTGTTGATGTTCATCTTATATCCTCCCTTCAAGACACCATCCATTCCGTTCAACAGCTCTTCCAAGTCCTTTGCTGTATCTGACAGAATTACAATGTCATCGGCGAACCTCAACGTTTTTGTTTCTTCTCCATGGATTTTAATACCTACTCCGAATTTTTCTTTTGTTTCCTTTACTGCTTGCTCAATATACAGATTGAATAACCTCGGGGAGAGGCTACAACCCTGTCTTACTCCCTTCTTAACCACTGCTTCCCTTTCATGTCCCTCGACTCTTATAACTGCCATCTGGTTTCTGTACAAATTGTAAATAGCCTTTCGCTCCCTGTATTTTACCCCTGCCACCTTTAGAATATGAAAGAGAGTATTCCAGTCAACATTGTCAAAAGCTTTCTCTAAGTCTACAAATGCTAGAAACGTAGGTTTGCCTTTCCTTAATCTTTCTTCTAAGATAAGTCGTAAGGTCAGTATTGCCTCACGTGTTCCAGTATTTCTACGGAATCCAAACTGATCTTCCCCGAGGTCGGCTTCTACTAGTTTTTCCATTCGTCTGTAAAGAATTCGCGTTAGTATTTTGCAGCTGTGGCTTATTAAACTGATTGTTCGGTAATTTTCACATCTGTCAACACCTGCTTTCTTTGGGATTGGAATTATTATATTATTCTTGAAGTCTGAGGGTATTTCGCCTGTTTCATACATCTTGCTCACCAGATGGTAGAGTTTTGTCAAGACTGGCTCTCCCAAGGCCGTCAGTAGTTCCAATGGAATGTTGTCTACTCCTGGGGCCTTGTTTCGACTCAGGTCTTTCAGTGCTCTGTCAAACTCTTCACGCAGTATCGTATCTCCCATTTCATCCCCATCTACATCCTCATCCATTTCCATAATATTGTCCTCAAGTACATCGCCATTGTATAGACCCTCTATATACTCCTTCCACCTTTATGCTTTCCCTTCTTTGCTTAGAACTGGGTTTCCACCTGAGCTCTTGATGTTCATACAAGTAGTTCTCTTATCTCCAAAGGTCTCTTTAATTTTCCTGTAGGCAGTATCTATCTTACCCCTAGTGAGATAAGCCTCTACATCCTTACATTTGTCCTCTAGCCATCCCTGCTTAGCCATTTTGCACTTCCTGTCGATCTCATTTTTGAGACGTTTGTATTCCTTTTTGCCTGCTTCATTTACTGCATTTTTATATTTTCTCCTTTCATCAATTAAATTCAATATTTCTTCTGTTACCCAAGGATTTCTAATAGCCCTCGTCTTTTTACCTACTTGATCCTCTGCTGCCTTCACTACTGCATCCCTCAAAGCTATCCATTCTTCTTCTACTGTATTTCTTTCCCCCATTCCTGTCAATTGTTCCCTTATGCTCTCCCTGAAACTCTGTACAACCTCTGGTTCTTTCAGTTTATCCAGGTCCCATCTCCTTAAATTCCCACCTTTTTGCAGTTCCTGTATTGAACTCAAACAGAAGAATAAGTCGTAAATGTCCTGATTTCTCTGCTTGTCAACTCCATTTTCTAGTGTCCACAGCCCCACTCAGTATCGCCAAATGATAAAATGACAATATGTAAACTCAAATATTAACAGTGAACTACAAATAAAAAATGACAGTCGATAAATAAACCCATAGCAACCATAATATCAAGAAGAAAAACAAAAACGCTACGAGCTCATGCACCAACCTAATATAAGAGCAAAGAAGGGAAGAAACTAATTAAAAATAAAGTAAGACTGGGATGGTCTTTCGCCCCTACTGTTCAATGTATGTATTAAAGTAGCAATGAGAGAAATGATAGAAAGGTTCATGAGTGTATGAAACGACTTCATCGTTAAGATTCCGTGATGGTATTCGTATCCTTAGTTGAAGTGAAAAATAATTACGAAACTTGTTGAATGGAATGAAAAGTTTAATGAGTATAGAATATGAGCTGAGGGTAAACCGAAGAAAGACGAAAATAATGAGTAGCAGACAACAAAATTGGAGACCACGGAGTAGACGAAGTTGAATTCTTCTACCTTGGAAGGAAAAAGCACGTGACATGCCAAGCAAGGAGGACACAAAACCACAGATTATAACAGCCAAGGAGGGAATTCCTCGTCAAGGGACGTCTGTTAATATCAAACTTCGGCCTCAATCTTAGAAATAAGTAACTTCATGGATTGTGAGAAAACAGGAAAACAAGAGAAGCGTTTAAGATGTGATGCTATAGAAGGATACTGAAAATTAATTGGACTGATAAAATAAGTAATGAGGAGGTTCCCTGCAGAATCGACGAAGAGAGGAGCACATGGAAACCACTGACAAGGAGGAGGAACTGCTTGATAGGATGTGTGTTAAGACATAGGAGAATAACTTTTATGATACTGGATGGAGCTGTAGAGCCTAAAATCTGTAGGGAAAACAGATTTGAATAATCCAACCAATTATTTAGGACGTAGGCTGGAAGTGCTACTCTGGGACGAAGAGGTTGGCCAAAGGGAAGAATTCGTGGCGGGCTGTATCGAAACAGGCAGAGGACAGATGACTCAAAAAAGAGAATGTGATGACGCTGTCTTATGGAAAATAGACATTATGAGAACCGTAGCTATAGTAGAATTACAATGGTTGTAACTTAAATGTAAAACCAGCCATAAAGATAGTATAAAAAGTATATTCAATTCTAACCATTGCAGTTTCGTATTTTTAAAAACCCATCGTCAGATGGCTCTTACAAGCTTTCATGCTTCCATGCAGAGGCTCGTTATTTAGTAGTTGGTGGTCTAAGTTAAACAACTTTTTTTGTTTGAAATTCAATAAACGCATGAGAAAAATTTGTAATATGAGGAATCATTAAGGAAATGGTCTTAGAGTTGGTGATATACAGGGTGGTCCATTGATCGTGACCGGGCCAAATATCTCACGAAATAAGCGCCATTTATCACAAAGCGAAAAAAGTGGTCCAACCAAAACATTCATATTTCTTTTACGTACTACACGAATATGTAATAAAAAATGGGGGTTCCTATTTAAAAAAAACGTTGTTGGTATCCGTTTGACCTATGGCAGCGCCATCTAGCGGGCCAACCATAGCGCCATCTGATTTCCCCCTTCAAGCTAGACGAGTTTCGTTCTTTGTAGTTTTTTCGTTTGATGCTTACTTTGTGAGATATTTGGTCGGGTCAATATCAGTGGACCACCCTGTATAATTTTGTTTATGTTGCTGAGAGGAGCATTAGTCAAATATTTGTACTGAACTTTTTGAACTTTTTTTGCGTTGCACACGCAGTATGCCTTATTTGTATGATTCACTAATAATTATTTTAATAACCACCATTTTATATTTTATGATACCACATGCTACGTTCAACAATCAAAAACATAGATAAAGAAAACAAAACATCACTGCCAAAGATGTTAAAGTAGCAAAGAACTTCGAGACGCTGTGTTAAGTACATGTAATAGTGAAATATGTCTTTGCTGCACTTATGAAACTGAATTTAAAGATCGATTGAAGAGCTACATCTTATAAAATTATTAGTAATATGATATTTTCAGCTGAACGGCCAATAATTATGAGGTAAACAACTGTTTTTTTTTCAGACTGAATTACTTCTAGAGTAAACTATGCAATCGAAACTTCGTCGCCATGTTGTCGTTGGCTACTAGTTTCCCACATGGAGATAAAGGTCACTCTCAACAGTTTTCATGGGTCTTTGTTCGCCACGACCATCTTCTATACATTTTCATATCATCTAGCCATCTTCGGTTGGTACAGAAGCCTACAGGATTTTGAAAGTTCTGGACGACAGCCGCGATTTAAGCTTCCTTTACACGAGCAATTTTCCTGTCTAACCCGACGACTCGTGGCAATTGAGTCTAATGCAATGTCCCTGACGTTTCGTTCTTGTGCTGAGTACCGTCTTTCAGGAGAGATGGTTTTTAATTTACAAGTAAGTACCAAAACTGCATATGTTGTGAGACTTATCTGCTGTGCAATTTAGCGCCCGAACAATGAAATACAGAATATGGGGAACCATCCTTCGAAATTCTAAATGTGCTTAGAAACACATCAAACAGTAAATAATTTTTGACGTCATTGAGACACCATTGTTGTTGTTGTTGTTGTCTTCAGTCCTGAGACTGGTTTGATGCAGCTCTCCATGCTACTCTATCCTGTGCAAGCTTCTTCATCTCCCAGTACCTACTGCAACCTACATCCTTCTGAATCTGCTTAGTGTATTCATCTCTTGGTCTCCCCCCTACGATTTTTACCCTCCACGCTGCCTTCCAATACTAAATTGGCGATCCCTTGATGCCTCAGAACATATCCTACCAACCGATCCCTTCTTCTGGTCAAGTTGTGGCACAAACTTCTCTTCTCCCCAATCCTATTCAATACTTCCTCATTAGTTATGTGATCTACCCATCTAATCTTCAGCATTCTTCTGTAGCACCACATTTCAAAAGCTTCTATTCTCTTCTTGTCCAAACTATTTACCGTCCATGTTTCACTTCCATACATGGCTACACTCCATACAAATACTTTCAGAAATGACTTCCTGACACTTAAATCTATACTCGATGTTAACAAATTTCTCTTCTTCAGAAACGCTTTCCTCGCCATTGCCAGTCTACATTTTATATCCTCTCTATTTCGACCATCATCAGTTATCTTGCTCCCCAAATAGCGAAACTCCTTTACTACTTTTAAGTGTCTCATTTCCTAATCTAATACCCTCAGCATCACCCGACTTAATTCGACTA
Organism: Schistocerca cancellata; assembly: GCF_023864275.1. NCBI lineage: Eukaryota > Metazoa > Arthropoda > Insecta > Orthoptera > Acrididae > Schistocerca > Schistocerca cancellata. Next base: position 298,216,509 of record NC_064634.1, on the reverse strand, counting down.
CATTCCATTATCCTCGTTTTGCTTTTGTTGGTGTTCATCTTATATCCTCCCTTCAAGACACCATCCATTCCGTTCAACAGCTCTTCCAAATCCTTTGCTGTCTCTGACAGAATTAAAATGTCATCGGCGAACCTCAAAGTTTTTATTTCTTCTCCATGGATTTTAATACCTACTCCGAATTTTTCTTTTGTTTCCTTTACTGCTTGCTCAATATACAGATTGAATAACATTGGGGAGAGGCTACAACCCTGTCTCACTCCCTTCCCAACCGCTGCTTCCCTCTCATGCCCTTCGACTCTTATAACTGCCATCTGGTTCCTGTACAAATTGTAAATAGCCTTTCGCTCCCTGTATTTTACCCCTGCCACCTTTAGAATATGAAAGAGAGTATTCCAGTCACCAGTCCAGTCACCAGTCACCATAGAGATCGTAAATTACAGATTTAACAAAACAAAAGAAAAGGAAAAAATGTGTCAGACTGCAATAAATTCTTTACCTTTCGTGTCGGTACCGATTTGGGTCTGTATGAACACCTTCAGACCAGAGGCTCAGATGACATCAGGAGCTAGTACACGAAACTGCAACGAGTATCAACTGGTACTTCTCACCTGCTACCAGTTGGTATTCACGGTAGCTCCGTTTACTAGCCCCTGACGTCACCTGAGCCTCTTTTCTGAAGGCGTTCGTATAGACCCAGATCGGTAAACGGAATTCAAAATATATAACTGATTGTAGTCTGGACTTTTTTTGTTAAAACATGAAATAGCATTTAGTAGGCAATTCTTTCTAAGTGCCAGATAACAATGGGTTCAAATGGACCTGAGCACTATGGGACTTAACAGCGGAGGTCATCAGTCCGCTAGAACTTAGAACTACTTAAACCTAACTAACCTAAGGACATCACACACATCCATGCCCGAGGCAGGATTCGAACCTGCGACCGTAGCGGTCGCGCGGTTCCAGACTGAAGCGCCTAGAACCGCTCGGCCACACTGGCCGGCGCCAGAAAACAATGAAAATGGTTTTACCCGTTCAACAGATCTGACTTTCTCACTGTTGAAACAATTTTCATGAAAAACAATTATTTACTTACGTTTTATTTATATACATTGTAGGCTTTTTCTTTGTCTAGGTACTGTAAAACCTAAATACCTTTCTGCTTTCGGACGTTTCTGGGCGGACACTCCTTCCTCCAGACGTTATCCCGTATCGTCATGGGGTCGTCATGTCAATCTAGATGCCCTTCGCTGTCACCACCCCTCCCTCCTCCCCATTCTCCTCCGGGGAGGGAATTTGTGTCGCCATCTCTGTGTCTAGTGCTATCCCATCTGAGGCGGCGTGAACGTTTTAGAAATCATTGCGGACGGTGTAACAGAGTATGGGTACTAGTAATATGTGAGAAACCGCCTAAAAACCACGTCAGGCTGGCCCTCGTCGTTAATTCGCCGGGCGGATCCGTTCTGGGACCTGTGTGCCTCCCCAATCCCGAATGCGACGTGCCAACGCGCCCTGATATCCGGGCGTGTTTGTGTGAGAACACTAATGGGGAAAACACAAGGCCTGCGAGAAACCTTTGCAACGTTTCGCGAAAAGAGAGCAAGCCAGAAATAAAGATTAAGAAGACACGAAAGCTCTGAATCCATTGTTTTAATACGAACCAGCGCAGCGGAGTGACTTCCGGTATTAGCAGATAACGCTACAGTCTTGTATTTCTTTGCATGTGCAGTCTTCAGCGTACTCAACACCCGTCGAAGTGATTTACACTCGGGTACGTAACGAGCACATATCGTCAGTAGTAGTTTTTCACTAAAAGTCGCTCGTGTCAAACGGGCTTTAGTGAGCGGATAAATGCTTGATAGACGGAGATCTTATATTTGAACGTGAGCTATAGGTGATGTTCGATAAAAATATGGCGGACTTTACAGGGTCTAACAGAAGTCAACAAAGTCTGTTCCCGTGGAAATGTAAAGCGTCGTGTTTTTTGTTTTGACTTTTCCTTTTTGACTTTAAACCATTTTCCTTTGTTGTTTAGGCAGAAGTGAGGCGGAGAAGTGTAGTGACTGTTTGCAGTACCCGTTTTCCAATCTACGGAGTGTTGCAGGGTATATTTTACTGTTACTTGAATAGAGACAATTTTAAACCTGGCTCGCGGGGCAATGCGAGACCAGCTACAGTTGTTTACATTTCTTTGGTTCAAATGGCTCTGACCACTATGGGACTCGACTGCTGAGGTCATTAGTCCCCTAGAACTTAGAACTAGTTAAACCTAACTAACCTAAGGACATCAGACACATCGATGCCCGAGGCAGGATTCGAACCTGCGACCGTAGCGGTCTTGCGGTTCCAGACTGCAGCGCCTTTAACCGCACGATGATACAGCATTACATAGGACTAATCCAGGTCCGCCGACAAACGTTTCCGAGTAAATTTGCAAAGCAATAGGTCAATCAATTTGTCTCCCGCTCCACAGCTGGCCACAAGCTAGTGGATTTCCGTCACGTGCCTGAACGTCTTTTCGTGGGGCTCGCGAGAACTGTGAGCCTGTTCCGCGAATATCTCTGACGGATCTGAACCGCCGATCTGAGGCTCGTCGTTTCCCACTAACGTGCAGTCGAATATAAGGTTCGTTCGAGGAATGCAGTCACAACTGAGAGAAACCGTTCTCAAACCGTCTCTACTGTGTATGTGCAGCTTCCGATAGTTTCGACCGTCAGAGCCCTTTGAGTTTGCTCGAACGTATATTTTGCGTGTTTTCTTGTTTGACCACGTGTAGCGCTAGTTGACACCTTTGCTCCTTTACACCTTTGCTCTCTTCGCGTTGCTCAGATGTTTCTGAATTAAATAATGAGGTACGTAATTTTTTCATGCTTAGCACTACATGTTTCGAAGTGAAGTGAAGTGCAAATATTTATGTAAGTATTTAGAGTGCTGTTTATAAGTGTGTTGTGCCCCCTTTACACTGTGCCGTGTCATCTTTCTGAGATTGTTAGGTACAGTACTGTGTCTCCTAAATTATGCAGAAAAACACACATAGTATGAAGTTTCACAAATAACGTGAGTGATGATGGTTAGCGCTCGCGCACGCGCGCGCGTGTGTGTGTGTGTGTGTGTGGTTTCTGCTTAATCAAGGAGGCGTAATATCTTATAACCACAAAAAGACGATTACAGTGCAAGACAGACAGCACAACACGCGAAATATTAATGCAAATATTTGGTGATGACAAATTCTCGAAACGCGTCGCGCAAAGCGTAAAAAAATACGTCAGTGGTTCATTATTTAAGGAATGAATTACAGTTGTAGGCTTTCCAAATGCATTGATTATGATGAATGACACTGTCTCGAACGTTTTTGCTTCTCACTTGTTATCGGCTCTTCTTGGAGATGCAATGATACAAAATCTTAACTGAGAAAGTATCCTGTTTTCTTTTACATATTTTGATTATAAGCATATGATGAAAAAATTTCATTAGGTTGTCTGATTGATTTTGGTAAACAAGTTTTGTTACTGATTGACGCTGCACTGCAGGTAATAGGTACCAATGTTAATAAACTACAATTAATAAAATATTGTGTAGTAAATGACCAAACATTACAAATGCTGGAAATTATCTAATTTGAAGAAAAGTTATCACTGATTTAGTTGGTAGAGATTGGATCGCAATGTGTCCACTGGTTATGAATCTGGTATGCAGCTTCACTAATAAAAGTGTAACAGCATAGCATGCTTATTTCTACCTATGCGACCACCCATCTAAAATGAGCCAAGTTAATCTGTGCTTGTCATTTACAGCAATGAGTGTAGTATGTGGCCCCCAATTTTCTGCACTTGTGATCGGATTCCTGTACGGAGGAGAGGAAATGTATACATTTTGGAAGTGAAGTTAACAGAAGATAGTGACATCCTTCTGATTTTGATACACCAGGTTTCATGTATGCAACATATTTCAGTAGAAATATCCCTCAGGGGAATAAAATTACATAAGGATGCATTAAATTTTCACAACGTTGACTTGTACCGTTCCTTTAAAAGGTTTGTAGGAACCTAGTATACTTATTTTCTACGAGAACTGAACACAAAAAGCTACGCGCAAGCTCGCGCTGATCACCGAGCGAGGTGGCGCAGTGGTTAGCACACTGGACTCGCATTCGGGAGGACGACGGTTCAATCCCGTCTCCGACCATCCTGATTTAGGTTTTCCGTGATTTCCCTAAATCGCTTCAGGCAAATGCCGGGATGGTTCCTTTGAAAGGGCACGGCCGATTTCGTTCCCCATCCTTCCCTCACCCGAGCTTGCGCTCCGTCTCTAATGACCTCATTGTCGACGGGACGTTAAACACTAATCTCCTCCTCCTCGCGCTGATCCCTTTGGAGCAGGCATATTAAACGCTTCGGGGCTAGTCAGAAGAATTTCCTCTGATCAATCGGAACCAGTTGCAACCGTCCATTGTTCGACGCTGGGGCAGCTTTCATCCAGTCTCAAACCACAGGAACTGGAGGGAATGTCTGCGTCGAACGCATTCCAAAGATTACAACTACAAATATATCTCGAAAGAGCGTATAGTGTCTCCGCTCTGCGCGCAGGACTGGTCCGTTCGTGTGTGTGAGCAAATCGGCGGATTTTCGTGATTTATCCACGGACTCATGACAGCCGTGGCTGCTCGACAGGTCAGAGGCCACGGGCGACGTTTTCCAAGACTTGCGCCTGCGTCTCACCGTAAGAACGTTGAACAGAGCGGCGTTTTATTTGCATTTTATTTAAAGTGATACATTTTCGCACTTTGAAAGTACTTAAGATTTTCGAGAGAACGTATGAACGATGCTAGGAATAAAACTGTAATAGTCACCGGCTGTTTGAGCCTTTTTAAAGTACAGTAACTCGTAATAACTGCAAAATAATGGACATAACACAGTTATGGGTATTAGCCTGCAATAATGAACGTAGCGCAAGCAACGTTTTATTGGTGCTCAGTATAGTGTTGGTTTATACAACTCATCTCTCTCTCTCCCGCCCCCTCCCTCCCCACCCCTTCTTTACGTATACCTTTCTGAGATTATTTCTAAAAATATACGAGCAATTTTAAATATGTCTTTGCAGCCACAACAAAATGCGCATTTTTGTCACCAATTACGTTTCGTTTTATCGAAATAAAACATCATTAGTGGTCTGTAATGAAACATATTTACAACATGGCTTGCTTTCTGCATCTAAAAACAGCTCTTTACAAAAGATGCTGCTGTTGCTTACGATATATTGTGTCCGATTTTCCCTCACATCGGGAATCGTTGCCTCCTTGCTTATTGAAGTATCCACTCGTTTGACACTGTTGTTAGTTTTTATAACGCTTTGGTGCACAGTTGGAATGCTGTCTAGTAAAGTTTCAACGATCTCTTTGTACGTCCTATTTTTTTACATTCTTTTTTGTGCAATGTTCATGTATCTCTTTTGACAAGCACGATACAGTTGTGTAAGTTTTTTTACGTTGTCATTGGTCCACCCCCTTTAATACACTTGCTGTCAACTGGAAACCATTGATTTGTCAGTGGCGATTTGTGAGCATCACCTACTTTTCTCAGGTTGGCATCTTAAAATTTGCTTCTTGTGGCAAATCAAAGCGGAGTTTACACAACGTCTATTGCAGCAGGATACTGAAACAGTGGTTTATTTAACGAGGAACTGAGGACAAATCAGGTCAACAGCGTATTCTCGTTTAAATATGAACGTATAATTTCTTCACTTATCTTCTTCCAAAGCTACGCTAATTCAGGTTTCACTTTTGAAGAATTACATCGTTCCATAGTAAATGTCTGTTGTTACTCATGTAACACAGTAGGTACAATATTACAAAATACTCTCCTCCTTGCGTGCTGTCTTTTGTCAAAATCTCGTTTCGATGAGTCAAACTTTTTCTGAGATGTGAGGCCAGTTATGAGTATTTAATTCTAGCCTTATCGCTAACGCTCACGTACGAAAATGAGTGCACTACATAACAACAATTTTCTCGAGATTGGTGATAGATACAGACCTCGTCCCAAGTCTCAAGAAAAATTGAATATGTTAGCTAAATTTCATTGACAGCAACATACGGTGTAATATGCACCAAACGCAGATTCAGAGGGACCCCTGTTTTTCTTTGCAAACTCTTCGAATTTTGCACAGGCTAGAAAGTTCATCAAGAAGCTGACATACAAAAAGCTACAACTGACGTAAAAACCATTTTTTTATCGAATAGTTTACCTAAAATCGTGTGATGATGATGTTTGGTTTTGTGGGGCGCTCAACTGCGTGGTTATCAGCGCCCGTACAATTTCCCAATTTTTGCTCAGTCCAATTTCGCCACTTTCCTGGATGATGATGAAATGATGATAACACAAACACCCAGTCATCTCGAGGCAGGTGAAAATCCCTGACCCCGCCGGGAATCGAACCCGGGACCCCGTGCTCGAGAAGCAAGAACGCTACCGCGAGGCCACGAGCGGCGGACCCTAAAATCATGTGAGAAAGATTGCAGGGTGGGCAACGTGAGTGAACCACTCTGCCGGTGGAGCGCGTCAGCTACCGGCTCGCCGAAAACTCACGGGCCTGGCTAAATGAGGCACGTCATAGAGAACCACTCGACTGTGGCGAGCTAAGTCCGTGAATTCTGTCAGCGGCCGCGAGTTGGACTTCACGCGACGCCACGGAAGCTCTGAGGCCGAGTCGTATCAAGAGGGTAACGAGATACCCCGCCACCCGTACCCGCTACTGCTGTCAAGGGTGCAGCCACAGAGGTTCCCAATACTTACCCGCAAAAAGAAAGGAAGCTGGTTTAAGAAATTAGCCAGAGGAGGTAAGTGAGTTCACCTACCCCTTGTGTTCGTAAATGCTGCTACGAGATGCAGCCTTTCCGTTGGCCCGCAACTGTTATCACGTGCTTTTCTCACAGCGTCATATCGCCTTAGTAGTATGATACAGAAACGACTGCTACCAAACACACACATATCGCTAACATGGTTTATGTACTAACAGTGCACTTTGTTCATACAGCTGCCCCTTATAGAGCTAGCTCATGTTCAACAATTAAAGGTTGCTCTATTTTGGTACGCTACTGTATGTTCTCAGAGGTCGCGAGTGGGTGCAAACAATATTTGACGGAAGGTTTCTAATTTTTTGACGATTTTTGCTAACTGAGGATGGGAACGAAACGCAGCGGAGGAAGCATGGGAAAGCGGTTGAAGGGGTATACACAGGCCAGACACGTTAATGTTCGACGCCAACGTGCAGCAACCACTCACAGACGGCAGGTCGCAGAACTACCAGTGGAGGGTACATAAAAATTGTCCGCGGGACGCGGAATACAATGCAGTGGTTGTCGTAATGTGGAAACGGAGCGATTTATCTGACGCCCAAAAAGGACATGATCATTGACTTTCCGGCCACGAGTGGATGCATTTCAGAAATAGCAAAGTCTGTAAACAGTTCGCTTGCTGCCGTGGTTAAACTAGTACGCGTGGCAAAATGGCACTTTCCAAAACTGGTGCCGTGACAACTGCGAAACAGCGTGGGTCATAGATGACAGGGGTAACCAACGGCTGTGGACGTGTGTATGGGCGAATAGATGTGCAGCTGTTGAGCAACTCACCGCCCAGATCAATCAAGAGGCTTCCAATAGTAATTTCGCAGCAAACGTTGTTGTATATGAGCCTCCTCAGCAGACGCCTGGTTTGCGTACCTATACTGCAGGCTGTTCATCGACGACAAAGGCCAGAAGTTGCATGCGAATACGCAACTGGACGTCCACTGAGTGGTGATAGATGACTTTTTCAGAAGAATCACGTTTTATGCTCCGCCGACGTGAAGCGTCTGAAAGCAAATACCCTGCGACAATCGTTGGAAAACTCCAGGCCATGAGGGACAGCTGTGGTCTTGGGAGTGTTTTCGTGACATTTCCTGGATTATCTCGTCATTCTGGAAGGCACAGTAGATCAGCACATACACTCCTGGAAATGGAAAAAAGAACACATTGACACCGGTGTGTCAGACCCACCATACTTGCTCCGGACACTGCGAGAGGGCTGTACAAGCAATGATCACACGCACGGCACAGCGGACACACCAGGAACCGCGGTGTTGGCCGTCGAATGGCGCTAGCTGCGCAGCATTTGTGCACCGCCGCCGTCAATGTCAGCCAGTTTGCCGTGGCATACGGAGCTCCATCGCAGTCTTTAACACTGGTAGCATGCCGCGACAGCGTGGACGTGAACCGTATGTGCAGTTGACGGACTTTGAGCGAGGGCGTATAGTGGGCATGCGGGAGGCCGGGTGGACGTACCGCCGAATTGCTCAACACGTGGGGCGTGAGGTCTCCACAGTACATCGATGTTGTCGCCAGTGGTCGGCGGAAGGTGCACGTACCCGTCGACCTGGGACCGGACCGCAGCGACGCACGGATGCACGTCAAGACCGTAGGATCCTACGCAGTGCCGTAGGGGACCGCACCGCCACTTCCCAGCAAATTAGGGACACTGTTGCTCCTGGGGTATCGGCGAGGACCATTCGCAACCGTCTCCATGAAGCTGGGCTACGGTCCCGCACACCGTTAGGCCGTCTTCCGCTCACGCCCCAACATCGTGCAGCCCGCCTCCAGTGGTGTCGCGACAGGCGTGAATGGAGGGACGAATGGAGACGTGTCGTCTTCAGCGATGAGAGTCGCTTCTGCCTTGGTGCCAATGATGGTCGTATGCGTGTTTGGCGCCGTGCAGGTGAGCGCCACAATCAGGACTGCATACGACCGAGGCACACAGGGCCAACACCCGGCATCATGGTGTGGGGAGCGATCTCCTACACTGGCCGTACACCACTGGTGATCGTCGAGGGGACACTGAATAGTGCACGGTACATCCAAACCGTCATCGAACCCATCGTTCTACCATTCCTAGACCGGCAAGGGAACTTGCTGTTCCAACAGGACAACGCACGTCCGCATGTATCCCGTGCCACCCAACGTGCTCTAGAAGGTGTAAGTCAACTACCCTGGCCAGCAAGATCTCCGGATCTGTCCCCCATTGAGCATGTTTGGGACTGGATGAAGCGTCGTCTCACGCGGTCTGCACGTCCAGCACGAACGCTGGTCCAACTGAGGCGCCAGGTGGAAATGGCATGGCAAGCCGTTCCACAGGACTACATCCAGCATCTCTACGATCGTCTCCATGGGAGAATAGCAGCCTGCATTGCTGCGAAAGGTGGATATACACTGTACTAGTGCCGACATTGTGCATGCTCTGTTGCCTGTGTCTATGTGCCTGTGGTTCTGTCAGTGTGATCATGTGATGTATCTGACCCCAGGAATGTGTCAATAAAGTTCCCCCTTCCTGGGACAATGAATTCACGGTGTTCTTATTTCAATTTCCAGGAGTGTATATACTACTGGCCATTAAAATTGCTACACCACGACGAAGACGTGCTACAGACGCGAAATTTAACCGACAGGATGAAGATTCTGTGATATGCAAATGATTAGCTTTTCAGAGCATTCATACAAGGTTGGAGCCGGTGGCGACTCCTACAGCGTGCTGACATGAGGAAAGTTTCCAACCGATTTCTCATACACAAACAGCAGTTGATCGGCGTTGCCTGGTGAAACGTTGTTGTGATGCCTCATGTAATGATGTCCACCAACTTTAGGAAAAAACCAGTTCTCAGGTAACATGCTTGGTTACCAGGTGTAAGGTGCTTTCGTTCGCCGATTTTGATAATGTTCGGATTGTAGCCTACCGCGATTGCGGTTTATCGTATCGCGACATTGCTGCTCGTGTTGGTCGAGATACAATGACTGTTAGCAGAATATGGAATCGGTGGGTTCAGGAAGGTAATACGGAACGCCGTTCTGGATCCCAACGGCCTCGTATCACCAGCAGTCGAGATGACAGGCATCTTATTCGCATGGCTGTAACGGATCGTGCAGCCACGTCTCGATCCCTGAGTCAACAGATGGGGACGTTTGCAAGACAACAACCATCTGCACGAACAGTTGCAGCAGCATAGACTATCAGCTCGGAGACCATAGCTGCGGTTACCCTTGTCGCTGCATCACAGACAGGAGCGCCTGCGATGGTGTACTCAACGACGAACCTGGGTGCACGAATGGCAAAACGTCGTTTTTTCGGATGAATCCAGGTTCTGTTTACAGCATCAAGATGGTTGCATCCGTGTTTGGCGACATCGCGGTGAACGCCCATTGGAAGCGTGTATTCGCCATCGTCATACTCGCGTATCACCCGGCGTGATGGTATGGGGTGCCATTGGTTACACGTCTCGGTCACCTCTTGTTCGTATTGACGGCACTTTGAACAGTAGATGTTACATTTCAGATGTGTTACGACCCGTGGCTCTACCCTTCATTCGATCCCTGCAAAACCCTACATTTCAGCAGGATAATGCACGACCGCACGTTGCAGGTCCTGTACGGGCCTTTCTGGATAAGAACATGTTCAACTGCTGCCCTGGTCAGCACATTCTCGAGATCTCTCACCAGTTGAGAACGTCTAGTCAATGGTGGCCGAGCAACTGGCTCGTCACAGTACGCCAGTCACTACTGTTGATGAACTGTGGTATCGTGTTGAAGCTGCATGGTCGGCTGTACCTGTACACGCCATCCAAGCTGTGTTTGACTCAATGCCCAGGCGTATCAAGGCCGTTATTACGGCCAGGAGTGGTTGTTCTGGGTAATGATTTCCCAGGAACTACGCACCCAAATTGCATGAAAATGTAATCACATGTCATTTCTAGTATACAATATTTGTCCAATGAATACCCGTGTATCATCTGCATTTCTTCTTGGTGTAGCTGTTTTAATGGCCAGTGGTGTATGTATCTATCCTTTGAGACCTTATCCACTGTTATATGCAGTTTTTTTACCGCCAGCCCAATGACATCCACTACCAAGACAATACAAAGCGTAATGCAGTTCGCTGTGTACGTGCGTAGTTCGAACAACATCAGGCTGAGTTTATCGTGCCCCCCTACCCACCAAGCGTCCCGAATTTAAATTGAATTGAGAATCTGTGGGACCACTTCGATCGGGTTCTTCGCGCCATGTATCCTCAGCTGAGAAGCCTAACGCAGCTTGCCACGGCACTGGAATCGGCATGGTTCCACATCTCTGTCGATGCCTTCCAGAACCTCACTGACCCTCTTTCTGTGCTGCAAAAGGTGGTTTTTCAGGCTGTCGGCGGGTGTTTACATTAATGTGACTGGACACTGTATAATTTATTTGCCCACGAGCCAGTACTTTCTCTGTCGACATAATCTCCTACGTAAACAAAGAATAATTCAAGAATAAACTTCTTGTGTCTGTTTAACAGTATTACTGGAGCTGTGTCTATAGACAGCTATAGTGCGTGAATCGCTGAAAGCTTGTACCGCAGATATTAGGGAATGGAAAGTGCCTTTGATATGAGGATTTCACAGATTGGAATGATAGGCAGGGGCCCATCTTTGCAGTCCATACACAGAGTTGTATCAGTTTCAAATGTGTAGTTATTTACAACAGGTGCAAATATTTCAATGGATCAGTGCCTGCTCACAGTACCATAATCAAAGTAGAGTACATTAAAATATCAATGCTATTTGTTGCAGGAGTCTAATGCAAGTAGTTTACGAGATACCGTAGTTTGAACATTGCAAACACGGACAGCTGTTTGTTCCGTGTTGTATCACAAATAAATATGAATTAGACATGGGCACCTATGTGTAACCCTACACAGATGTTAATACGTCTCTGGAAGTGTAGCGTTGTTAAATGGGGACATTGCCTTGGAAAAACGAAAGGCAAATATAGATGAATACAGCAACTCTGTGGTATCTGACACGTAAAGAATCAATATTCCCTCAATGCCTGTGCTCGAAGTGAGCACCACCAGCGTCAGTACAAGATAGTAGTCTACCATGCAACAGTTGCTGCACATGTTCAAGCAATTCAGCTGAAATTGCAGCTTAGGCAACAGTAATACGACGTTTCATATCATCTGGTGTCGTTGGTATGTGCTTATAGACACTGTCTTTTAGCTTCTTCTACAGAAAAAAATTCAGTGGCGTCAGATCTGGGGAACTGGCTGGCCAACGCACAGGTCCTCTTCGCTCGGCCCATCGATTTGTAAACAATGTCTGAAGACAAGTTGTCGTAATATGTGTACTATGGACTGGACAGCCATCATGTTGATACCACAGGTTCCTCGTAGTCTGAAGGGGAACATCGTCTAACATTGTGGAAGGTGGACCGACAGGAGTTTGAGAAATTTCTGCGAATTCAGTGTTCGCTCTATGAACACCAGGCGTATACGGTCATGGAGAACTATTCCGCGCCACACCTTTAAACTCCATGTATGCTGACATTCCGCCTGACGAAGCCAACGGGTATTGTCAACAGACCAGTAGTGCATGTTTCTGAGATTCAGTTGCCCATGATTAGTTAATGTTGCTTCATCCGCAAACAAGATACATAACACGTCCGGTGTATCTTGTCTTAATGCGCATGTGCAAAAGTTCACACGATTCGTAAAATCATTTCTATGCACCACCTGGTGGAGAGAGAGATGTGATAGGGATGGAACTTATGACGATGGAGAACGCGCAGTACTCTTGCCTGACTGATGCCGCTTCCTAGAACAATGGCACGGGAACTACACTCCTGGAAATTGAAATAAGAACACCGTGAATTCATTGTCCCAGGAAGGGGAAACTTTATTGACACATTCCTGGGGTCAGATACATCACATGATCACACTGACAGAACCACAGGCACATAGACACAGGCAACAGAGCATGCACAATGTCGGCGCTAGTACAGTGTATATCCACCTTTCGCAGCAATGCAGGCTGCTGTTCTCCCATGGAGACGATCGTAGAGATGCTGGATGTAGTCCTGTGGAACGGCTTGCCATGCCATTTCCACCTGGCGCCTCAGTTGGACCAGCGTTCGTGCTGGACGTGCAGACCGCGTGAGACGACGCTTCATCCAGTCCCAAACATGCTCAATGGGGGACAGATCCGGAGATCTTGCTGGTCAGGGTAGTTGACTTACACCTTCTAGAGCACGTTGGGTGGCACGGGATACATGCGGACGTGCATTGTCCTGTTGGAACAGCAAGTTCCCTTGCCGGTCTAGGAATGGTAGAACGATGGGTTCGATGACGGTTTGGATGTACCGTGCACTATTCAGTGTCCCCTCGACGATCACCAGTGGTGTACGGCCAGTGTAGGAGATCGCTCCCCACACCATGATGCCGGGTGTTGGCCCTGTGTGCCTCGGTCGTATGCAGTCCTGATTGTGGCGCTCACCTGCACGGCGCCAAACACGCATACGACTATCATTGGCACCAAGGCAGAAGCGACTCTCATCGCTGAAGACGACACGTCTCCATTCGTCCCTCCATTCACGCCTGTCGCGACACCACTGGAGGCGGGCTGCACGATGTTGGGGCGTGAGCGGAAGACGGCGTAACGGTGTGCGGAACCGTAGCCCAGCTTCATGGAGACGGTTGCGAATGGTCCTCGCCGATACCCCAGGAGCAACAGTGTCCCTAATTTGCTGGGAAGTGGCGGTGCGGTCCCCTACGGCACTGCGTAGTATCCTACGGTCTTGGCGTGCATCCGTGCGTCGCTGCGGCGCGGTCCCAGGTCGACGGGCACGTGCACCTTCCGCCGACCACTAGCGACAACATCGATGTACTGTGGAGACCTCACGCCCCACGTGTTGAGCAATTCGGCGGTACGTCCACCCGGCCTCCCGCATGCCCACTATACGCCCTCGCTCAAAGTCCGTCAACTGCACATACGGTTCACGTCCACGCTGTCGCGGCATGCTACCAGTGTTAAAGACTGCGATGGAGCTCCGTATGCCACGGCAAACTGGCTGACACTGACGGCGGCGGTGCACAAATGCTGCGCAGCTAGCGCCATTCGACGGCCAACACCGCGGTTCCTGGTGTGTCCGCTGTGCCGTGCGTGTGATAATTGCTTGTACAGCCCTCTCGCAGTGTCCGGAGCAAGTATGGTGGGTCTGACACACCGGTGTCAATGTGTTCTTTTTTCCATTTCCAGGAGTGTACTTACGCGGAAATAGTGCTACAGGAACCAGGACATTAATTTCACCCTCTTCTCCAGTCACACGTTTCTTTCGATGACGTATTTTAGGCGCTACTCTACCACTTGTACGTAATTGTTTGAAGACTTTACAACTAACTGTCGCTTTGGTTGACGTCTATTGGGATATATTTTTGGTACACGTTACACGTACGAACAGCTTTCTTCCTACGTTCGCCATAAACTATAAGCATGTCCACTTTTTCCACATTGGGAAATACCACCTTCCAAGCACTTCCTGCTACTGTCCAATATCACACAATAACAGACACACAACACAAACGTAAATGCACATAACGTCGCCGCCAACATCTAAGCAGTAGCTGTTATTGTTTACAGTGTTCACAATACGATAAATCGTAAACTACTTGCACTAACCTCCTGCAACAAACACCACTGGCGTTCTAATTTACTTTTCTTTTAGGATTTTATTGTCAATAGGCACTCTCCAATTTAAAAATTTGTAAATATTTCCACTGGCTGCAAATAGGTGCCCTTGCCTTCAATTCAGTTCTGTGAAAGTCGAAGATCGATAGTCCCTTCCGTGTACGAAATATTCGCAGTGCAAGTATTAGGTGATTCACCCTGTACACACTCTGTTCTCCTAAGCCCTGCCCACATGGAAACAACGTCACTGGTCATCGGCTGCAACGCTCAAGCACCTTGGAAGACTGTTAGTAGTAAGCCTTTCACGTGTATGAGATAGGAAAAATTGCAGAAATGAAGGGAGGGGGCGCAGCTTTGAGAGTTTCGCCAGTGGCACAAGATGACTTCGGTACGGCCCTGGTTCGAGGGTAAGACGAAAGGAACGTTTTCAACTTCAGTGTTACTTTTCGTGCACTAATGTCCGATTGTGTGACTTAAATTTAGCATGCTTGTTTTCCAGTCCTCTTTGTGTCAGCTTGAAATTGCTTTCTTGATCTCGCACTGAACCCCGGATGAACTCACCATGATGCTGCAAAGTAATCGGTCACATTCCTTCGCTTAAAACTGAGCGAGATGGCGCCGTGATCAGCACACTGGACTCGTTCGCATTTCGACGGTTCAGACCCGCGTCAGGCCATCCAAATTCATGATTTCCAATGACTACACTAAACCCCTCCAGCCAAATAAGGGGATGGTTCCTTTGCAAGGTCACTACCGATTTACTTTCCCATCCTTTCGTAATCCGAGCATGTGTTCTGCCGCTAATAACCTCACTGCCGATGGGACTTTAGTCTGTAATCTTCATTCCTTCCTTCCTCCCGTGTTTAAAGGAAGGATTGTTTGATTTCTGGTGTGCTTTAAATTAACTGGACATATAAAGTACAAAATGAAGTTCTAAAAGAGTATAGATTAAAGAGAGCGTCTACGAAAACGATCTTGTACGCAATCCAGGATTACGATAATTAACATGTAGCAGGAAGGAACAATAAAGCAGAGAACAAGTAGAGAGCAGACTATGTCAAATTGATTACAGAGAATGAAAATAAAGGTGAAGTAGTCACGCGTAGCTGAAAATATTAGTCCAAGATAGGAAAGGGTGAAAGAGAGGACCAATCAAAGGGCTCTTTTCTTTAAAGGGTACTTTAAGATCATATACATATAAATTCAAATATTTTCCACTCTGCTCCTATTCTACAAAAACAAAAAGTATTAAGTGATATTTTCCTAAAGTCCTATAAAATTAGTTTTCGTGAAAAATTATGTCCTTAGTGCAAATTATTTACTGCAGTTGATACGTGGCAGACAGTTGCTGGATTGACGCATCTCATATTTTATCCCCCTAATGTACCTTATTTGGTTTGACTTTCATAGTGGCTAGTTGATGTAAGCTCTCGTTTATAGAAAGCAATGATCAGTGACTGCGGAGATTAGGACGTCAGTTAACATCTTATTTCTCTCTATTTACTGGCTGGTTACAATTAAAGTGCAGTTACTCGCAAAGGTTCATTGTGGGCTGTAATTATCGTATGGCAGCGAAACATTGTAGGTATCCAAATGCTTTAATGTGGAACTCGTTTAAACTAGAAAAAATAGTTCCAAGTTTGGCCACCAGGTGCAAATCTGGCGCTGCGAATGTAAGAAATGTTTCCCCATGTACCGTATTAGGAACCGGACGTGAGCAGAAATGGTCAAATACACTCCTGGAAATTGTAATAAGAACACCGTGAATTCATTGTCCCAGGAAGGGGAAACTTTATTGACACATTCCTGGGGTCAGATACATCACATGATCACACTGACAGAACCACAGGCACATAGACACAGGCAACAGAGCATGCACAATGTCGGCACTAGTACAGTGTATATCCACCTTTCGCAGCAATGCAGGCTGCTATTCTCCCATGGAGACGATCGTAGAGATGCTGGATGTAGTCCTGTGGAACGGCTTGCCATGCCATTTCCACCTGGCGCCTCAGTTGGACCAGCGTTCGTGCTGGACGTGCAGACCGCGTGAGACGACGCTTCATCCAGTCCCAAACGTGCTCAATGGGGGACAGATCCGGAGATCTTGCTGGCCAGGGTAGTTGACTTACACCTTCTAGAGCACGTTGGGTGGCACGGGATACATGCGGACGTGCATTGTCCTGTTGGAACAACAAGTTCCCTTGCCGGTCTAGGAATGGTAGAACGATGGGTTCGATGACGGTTTGGATGTACCGTGCACTATTCAGTGTCCCCTCGACGATCACCAGTGGTGTACGGCCAGTGTAGGAGATCGCTCCCCACACCATGATGCCGGGTGTTGGCCCTGTGTGCCTCGGTCGTATGCAGTCCTGATTGTGGCGCTCAACTGCACGGCGCCAAACACGCATACGACCATCATTGGCACCAAGGCAGAAGCGACTCTCATCGCTGAAGACGACACGTCTCCATTCGTCCCTCCATTCACGCCTGTCGCGACACCACTGGAGGCGGGCTGCACGATGTTGGGGCGTGAGCGGAAGACGGCCTAACGGTGTGCGGGACCGTAGCCCAGCTTCATGGAGACGGTTGCGAATGGTCCTCGCCGATACCCCAGGAGCAACAGTGTCCCTAATTTGCTGGGAAGTGGCGGTGCGGTCCCCTACGGCACTGCGTAGGATCCTACGGTCTTGGCGTGCATCCGTTCGTCGCTGCGGTCCGATCCCAGGTCGACGGGCACGTGCACCTTCCGCCGACCACTGGCGACAACATCGATGTACTGTGGAGACCTCACGCCCCACGTGTTGAGCAATTCGGCGGTACGTCCACCCGGCCTCCCGCATGCCCACTATACGCCCTCGCTCAAAGTCCGTCAACTACACATACGGTTCACGTCCACGCTGTCGCGGCATGCTACCAGTGTTAAAGACTGCGATGGAGCTCCGTATGCCACGGCAAACTGACTGACACTGACGGCGGCGGTGCACAAATGCTGCGCAGCTAGCGCCATTCGACGGCCAACACCGCGGTTCCTGGTGTGTCCGCTGTGCCGTGCGTGTGATCATTGCTTGTACAGCCCTCTCGCAGTGTCCGGAGCAAGTATGGTGGGTCTGACACACCGGTGTCAATGTGTTCTTTTTTCCATTTCCAGGAGTGTAAGTGAGAAAGGCATACTGTTGATTTTATTATTAGCTGCCACTTGCACAGTTTCTTGAGTATGAGCATTGGAGACGTTGACGAGAAGGTGCACTTACGGTTGAATATGAGCTACGTGCTCCTGTATTCAGGCATTCAGATCAGGTAATGACCGAGCGCGTCCCTGGTAAACGCGTTCTTTTAAATATCCGCGAGTCAAAAGTCACACGTATTCAGATCTTGCAGGCCCTGCGTCTGGAAAATCTCGTGGAAGGTTACATTAAGCAGATCGTTGACTGGGCGAACGACATGAGGTGTTCGGCCATCTTGCACGAAATCTGTGGTTTCCACACAGCAGCGCTCTTCCGAAACAGGAATCACATGCTGTACAGGGAGGTCTCGACAACTTGCAGACGTCACAGTATACCTGACAGGCCCTCTGGGTGTATTCTATGCAATGAAGAACGATCTGCTTGTGAATCCACACCACACAGTCCCATAAGGCGAGTGCAGTTGTTCTTCGTGCACAACGCGCTCTTTAACAGTACTGCAAATTTCGCAGTTCTTTGTATGCCCTGTATGTAGTGTAAAAAGGGGCCTGTCACTCCGTAGAATCCGGTCCGGCCACATGTCAACTTCGATTCGTGCTAGGAACCGGAAAGCAAATTCAGAACGTTGCTGCAAGTCATGAGGTTTCAGTTGCTGCACCGTCTGAATCTTGGACGGGCACCGCTGTAAAATAGACTGCGAAGCTTTACGTATTGTTGACCATGGGATGGACAATTCTCGTGATATTGCCGTGGCACTAGTACTACGCGGGGCACGTGCTGCGAGCTCAGTTACAGCAACAGCGACCTCATCAATGACTTCCATCGGAACAGGACGCCTTCGTCTTCCAGGTGCCACACCAAGCTCACCCTTGTTTTCGAATTTCGTTATCGTCTTCTTTGAACCATTTAATGACATCAGGCCTCTCCTCAAACCTTTCAACCGGCGATACTCTCTTACTGCAGCGCTGTAACTGCCGGCGTTAGTTTCATTAACGCGCACGCTTTTTCTTCTCGATAGCCACAGTGTTCACTCAAGCTATGGCTTGTCAATTGATAGCGTGGGTGTCATACCATTATACAAACAGTGTACAGCGCCAGATTTGCACCTGGTGGTCAAATTTGGAAGTAGTTTTTTCCGGGGTAAATCGAGTCCGCGTTAACACGTTACGATAGTTACCAAGATTGGCTGTCAAACTGGACCCCCGTGTATAGCCACAGTTCAATTGTAACCACCCGATTATACTAGCAGTTGCATGCAAATTTTTCTGCAGATTTCGTGAACAGATAACCCCAGACCGAAGCGCTGTCTGGCAGTCTTCTTTTCCTCGGCAAAGCGGCGTCCCGATTAGCACTCAGGAGCGAATCTATTCCGACTTAAGGGCCAGGTATCGGTGGTTCCGCGCGGCCAAGCGTAGAAGCCAATCGCCACCGCTTTGTCCGACTCTTTCGCCAATGGGCAGAGTTCTCGGCGCACAGTCACTGAGGATGAGCTAGTCTGGGGAGTGAAGAGAGATCCCCGGCAGCTGAACAGAACACTTCACTACCGAGCAGAACACTTCTTCGCCGGTAGCCGCCACCGACAGTAGGCAACAGATCACGACTTCTGCTTCACTAAGTAAAGAGTTTGGTAAGATGACGTGGGCTTAGGCCAAGGAGTGGGGAGACTCAGAAGTCATCGGTAGGCGCAGTGCTAGGACTGAGCAATAGTGTCGGATCTTATTATTTCATAGAGAGTTTAAAATCACGTACATCCGGTTTCTTGATGAAGTATGCATTTGTTAGATAACCAACCTTTCGGTGTAATCTAGCAATCACTGAGCAGGTACCGTGACTTCATAGTTGTACAGGTTCTTTATCAGACGATAACCGCATGCATCCCCCTTTTTCCGCTGTCTGCCAAGACTTTAGTATTAAACACGTTCAGTAATCATTTAGCCTGAGTTGTTGCAATTTCTGTTCCTCAATCAGACCGTATCATTAAATTCATGTCAATGTTTTCTAACTCCAATTCGTAATAAATGAAACTGATTTGGAGTTCTGTTTCGTTTGATAATTATATGAGCCGGCGGCGGTGGCCGAGCAGTTCTAGGCGCTTTAATCCGGGACCGCGCGACTGCCACGGTCGCAGGTTCGAATCCTGCCTCGGGCATGGATGTGTGTGATGTCCTTAGGTTAGTTAGGTTTAAGTAGTTCTAAGTTCTAGGGGACTGATGACCTCAGATGTTAAGTCCCATAGTGCTCAGAGTCATTTGAACCATAATTATATGCCGTCCCTGGCACAAATTACTGGATGGTCAGCCCAAGTCACTTGTTTCATTCGAGCTATTTTCTTGCTTACATTTAATCAGTTGCGCACAATTTAATTAGTCTACATGAGCTTATGGAAGTTTAGTCTTATCCGTTTCGACAGCACGTTTTTAATTAGATAGCATGTTTCAATCGCTTAGGATCATTTTTAGATTTAAGTAGATGCCCAGCAACCCATCTTACCTGCTCAGAGCTACACCTCCTCTGATATGTGGTTTCATGAGTAGACAAGACGACTTACTGACGCAGCTACCGGTACTTAGATCTGAAGATGGTCCTGAGTAGTCGAAACATTTAATCTAATTAAAGGTGTGCAGTTTAGATGCAAAAGTAATTGGGAATTATCTTAAATACCAATGACGTAGCTGACTCTCTCAAGATGAATATGCGAGCTATAGTGAATGTTCTACCTGTTTTTCGCTTTCTTCAGTTGTTTTTTATGCTTTATGTAGCCATTTATACAGTTCGGTTCGAGCCAGGACGGGTCCCTTGGGTAGGTCTCGCCGTTCCTCCTCACTTCACAACAAAAAGTTGTTAATATTTAGCGGAGGTCAACAAATGAGTTTCAAACAATTTCGAGAAAGGCAATTTTTTTATTGTGTAATGCGTTATTTGAGTATAAGAATAGTAGATACAGACAACAAAGGCCTAACATGTCAATAAATAAAATGATTCAAAAATCAATTACACAACATTTCAATGCTCACTAATTCATGGTATCATTTCTAGTTTAGAAGTGCTATTTTACATTATCAAC
This sequence comes from Schistocerca cancellata, assembly GCF_023864275.1. NCBI lineage: Eukaryota > Metazoa > Arthropoda > Insecta > Orthoptera > Acrididae > Schistocerca > Schistocerca cancellata. The sequence continues at coordinate 298,195,752 of NC_064634.1, read as the reverse complement.
GGCCAGAAATCAACTAAAACCAGTCGATGACTTGATGACATTTGATATCTGCCGATTCAATTAATCCCTCAGCCACCTCGCCGAGGGTCTTCATAGTAAATGCTTACTATACGTACACAGCAAACAACTCACCCTTTAGAAAAGCATGTGTGATGTAAGGCCTACGCTATATTCCGTAGAATGATCTAGCGACGGACAAAATGGGGAATTTGATACCCAAAAGTCGGTCTGCGCCTGCGCTTGACAGTAGTATGTTACGATTATTATATAAAGTATGATCGTTGGGATATCAAGCGAAATTTGTGATTAGCTTGAGTATTTCTTTGTGTGGAGGACACATAATGTTATCTTCTGTGGAAAGTTATTGAAAGATGTCGAAGTAACTTCAGAGTTCCCCACGGAAAAATATTGGGACCGTTGTTGTTAATGTTGTATATTAATGATCTTACAGACAAAATTAACAGCAACCTCAGAGTTTTCGCTAATGATGCGGTTACCTATAATAAAGTGCTGTCTGAAAAAAATCTGTGTAAATATTCAATCGAATCTTAATAAGACTTCAGAATGCCCGAAAATTGGCAACTTACACTAAATGTTCAGAAATGTAAAATGGTGCCGTGTACAAAATGAAAACATATGGTATCCACTGACGACAACATCGATGAATGACTCTCACATGTAATCGGTCAATTCAAATAATACCTGCGTGTAGCAATTCTTAGCATATGGAATCTCTCTCGCACTGTTGTAGATAAAGGTGGCAAACATTGGTTCTTTGTATGAGTCGGTCAAAACAGACATATGCAACCTGTTGTATTGAAGCTATGGATTCAGGAAAACACTTGATAGTGAAGACCGCGATTTAATTTTATTTGATTAGCAGCTTCGGTTTATACAGGGTGATTTTTTTCCATTCTAGAGATTGATGGATGAGAGGATATGGTACAAAAAAGATTTAATGAACTTACGTCCGGAAATGCATGGTTTCCATGCTATAGACTATTTACTCAAACGTACTTTGTTTGTCAGCTGTCAGCTGTCCAAGGAGTGCACACGCCCGTGAGAAAAAAATCTTCATGATACCAGTTGACAGTGCTGCATTGGTTTGTAAAACGAGGGTTACTCAATATATGCAGGTCTGAAGATGGCATAATGTAATGCTGAAACTGGTTGCCTAACAAATTAAACCAGAGTAACTGCTGTTGGTATTTTATTATTGGCACTCTGTTGTCCGTGTGTCTGTTTGTTAAGAACCATTTTCGTCAGAAAAGGGTCGCCTTATCAAGTTCGGACTTGTGTCACACATTAAGGTCTGCGGTTCTTTGGCGGCGTACAAAATTTAAGCTTCTAAGTAAATGCAGTAAGAAATACGGTCATTTATGTCATATTTTTATACCGAACTAGAAAACACATTCATCAAAAGCTATGGGCTTCTTACCGTTAACCTAGAATCGTGAAATTTGGGAAGAAGCAAGTACAAGCAAGGGAAAGAAATTGGGAAATCGTTACACTGGAATTGTAAAACATAAAAATGTCTTTTTGCCATTAGAACTTACAATGTATTCACCATAGTGAAAAGTATAATAGGAAAATATTACTGAATGCAAACATAAAATATAAGCCTTAGTCATATTCTAGAAAGAAAATAAAAGATATTTTATTAAACCTTCTCTCTCTACCTACATAAACTGAAGTCCTCCGCTCGCTTCTTTTGGTATGTCCGGGCTAATCTGAGGAACTACTGACGAGACTGTAATACGGTCTTAGAATTGCCGGGCCGATATCTTCCCAATATCGATATCGATAACATGCCAAAATCGTCGATATTCTCGGTTCCTGGGATGGATGAACTACGTATAATTAAGTTTCTGTGGAACCATCAGTGCGCTTGGCCAGCTTTCTTTTTAGTCATTAGATCTACACGTCTATCCATCTTCATTAATCTCCTGTAGCATCACATTTCGTAAGCTCTTTTCTCTTCTTGTCTGAACCGTTTGTCGTCAAAGTTTCACTTCCGTGCAAGACTGCATTCTGAACAATTACTTTCAGAGAAAAATTCCTAGCAGTTAAATTTTTATTAAGTGTTAGGATATTTCAGAAACGCTATTCTTGCTGTTACCAGTCTACTTCAAATAACAGAACTCATCTACTTTTAGTGTCTCATTTTCTAACCTAATTCCCTCAGCATCGCCTCATTTAATTCTACTGTATTCTGTTACCCTTGTTTTATTTTTCTAGTTGTTCTTACAACTTTTTTCAAGAGAATGTCCATTCCGTTCAACTAACCTTCCATGTAATTTGCCGTCTCTAACAGAATTACAATGTCATCGAAAACATAGAAGTTTCTATTCCTTCATCTGCTCCAAATTTCTTCTCCAGGAATAGGTCCACCCAACGTGAGAACACTTTCCCGTCTTAGTGCAGTGCCTCAGTTCATGTCCGCTGTGTTCTACACGACGAGACTGTAGCGTTACTGGAAGAATTTATGTGCCGTGCTTTAATCGCGCAGTGTCGGCGTTTGTATATCAGAAAATAATGCGGCTCTTTTGCGCTGGCCACCTCACACAGCCCTTCGCGGAAAACCGCTGCACATTAGAGGTTGCTTCTGCGGAAGGCCCTATAAATTCATAAGCAGTTCTTGGAAGCCGTGGGTTTGCGATACGGCAGCGGTACATCCAAAAAGGAACCTAACAAGCGCGGCGTACACAACAGTAACGAATAAATGGCAGGAAGCTACAAGTACGAAACAAAATTATTGCAGCATTACTGCTTTCTTGGTAACAGAAGCTTAAGCTTAAATTGATAGGTACAGTGATTAAATTCTTCCTTATCATTTTATTACAAGGTGGCTACAGCATTCCAAGTTGAGTACCTAACAATTTATTTATCCAAAAACCTACTCAAATATTTTCGAGACGCTTTTGGCACATTGCAAGTGAGTATTTCTGGACTAAGCCAGCGTGCGGCCAGTAGTAAATGCTAAAAAGAGTCCCTTGGTTTGGTTTATGTCTCAAAGTTTAGGATATACGATAAAACAGCACTTTACTTTGGTTCCAAGACGATGTATAAGTTTTCTTGGACGGTTATCGTCATACAAGCATTTAAAACACAAATTCTTTTCACACCATGAGAAAATATGAACATTACACCCTGTAATCACATTAAATACAAATCCATGTCATTAAATTTGTGCAAAATAAAGAGGTTAATACAGTGATTGAAATGAGGCATTCAAGAATTAGAAATTGAATTTGTGAAAAGACTTATATTTAAACGCAAATTAAACGAATAAAAATAAAGTTCAGAAACATTTTGATAACGATTTCAAAAAAATATCGTTCTGTAAGTACCAAAATGCACCCTTTAGCTTACGAGCTTAGAGCCTTATCGATTGTGCTATGGAGTTAGTGGGTAAATTCATATTATTTTTAATGGGATGGTCTCTCAAGAGAAATTGCACTGAAGACTCAAAGAAACATCTGCCCAATATCGTGTAGGGCCCCCGCGAGCACGCAGAAGTACCCCAACACGACGTGGCATGGACTGGACGAATGTCTAAAGTAGTGGGGAGGGAATTGACACCATTAATCCTGTAGGGCTCTCCATAAATCCGTAAGAGTACAAGGGAGTGGAGATCTCTTCTGAACAGCACGTTCCAAGGCATCTCGGATACGCTCAATAATTTCATGTCAGGGGGCTTTGGTGGCCATCGGAAGTGTTTAAACTCAGAAGAGTGTTCCTGGAGCCACTCTGTAGCAATTCTGGACGTGTGGTGTGTCGCGTTGTCGTGCTGGAATTTCCCAAGTCCGTCAGAATGCACAATGGACATGAAAGGATGCAGGCCATCAGACAGAATGCTTACGTACGTGTCACCTGTCAGAGTCGTATCTAGACGTATCAGACATCACTTCAACTACACACGCCCCACAACATTACAGAGCCTCCACCAGCTTGATCAGTCCCCTGCTGACATGCAGGATCCATGGATTCATGAGGTTCTCTCCATACTCGTAGACGTCCATCAGCACGATACAAATTGAAACGAGACTAGTCCGACCAAGGAACATGTATCCAATCATCAACAGTTTCAATGTCGCTCTTGACGGGCCCAGGCGAGGTGTAAAGCTTTGTGACGTGCAGTCATAAGGGTACACGTTTGGGCCTTCGGCTCCGAAAGCTCATATCGATGATGTTGTTTCATTGAATGGTTCGCAGGCTGACACTTTTTGATGTCCCAACATTGAAATCGACAGCAATTTGCGGAAGGGCTGCTTTTATGTCACGTTGAACGATTTTCAGTCGTCGTTGGTCTGATTCTTGCAGGATCTTTCTCCGGCTGCAGCGATGTCGGAGAATTGTGTTTTAGCAGATTCCTGATATTCACGGTACTCTCGTGAAATAGTCGTACGTGAAAATTCCCACTTCATCGCTACCTCGGAGGTGCTGTGTCCCGTCGCTCGAGCACCGACTATAACACCACGATGAAACTCACATAAATCTTGATAACCTGGCACTGTAGCAGAAGTAACGGATCTAACAACTGCGCGAGACACTTTTTGTCTTATACAGGCACTGCCGACCGCAGCGCCATATTGTGCCTGTTTGCTTATCTCTGTATTAGAATGCGGTTGCCTATACCAGTTTCTTTGGCGCCTTAATGTATTTTCTTTGCATTTGCACAAACGAGGCGGCCCCAGGATGGCCGGCTGCACGGTGTGTAACCTCGCACCCAATCTAAATTACTATATGGGTGGATTCAAAACGTCCGTCACACACCTCGTATCTCAGTGGCAAACGTATGTTTACTGTATTCGAAACTAACTGAGTTATAGCGGTAACATTTTGCTATCAGATCAAACAGAATGAACCAGACATAACAGATACCTATATATACGTTGCACATGCAATCTACTTGGTTGTTTTTAATATGGCAAAATATATAAACAAAACAAATAAGCTTGCGTTATTCTTCAGTGCTACTTGTTTTCCTGTGGGGGAATTTCGCCGTCATTAGATAAAATAATATTTCACTCTCTTAATATCTTCATATTGGTCCATAGTGGCTGTCAAGAGAATATCGACACAAAACAAATGCAGGAACCGTGGAACTACAATACGTTGTACGAGAACCCATCAATAAGAAAACAACATTCAGTCTAGGAGGCTCGTATAAAAATCATTATAAGAAAAGTAAATACACTGTAGAAAGAACGAACGACTGTAACAGTAAACTTACAAAAATAAATTCGATATCCGTTACTTATTTTCTTATTGGTAATCAACAGAACCCTACTGTAATTGACCGGGTTATGACGATTAGCTCGGACAACGTCAGGGAATTCCCCTGTAAGGTTTGCGGTGTTGTTAACTTAGGACACGTACTATATGGTGTGGCCAGCACTCACCTTTAGAAAATAACTAAAATTGTTACGACTCACTGTAGATTTGGGCACAACTGTTTTGATAGATTCCTTTACACCCAGGCGTGGGACCCTCTAACTCTCGAAGCCCGTACCATTTGCTAACTCTTGCTACGTGGCTAAACCGGCACAAGGACAGAGATGTTCGTAGCAGTGACACGAGCCGCCGCTTCAGATTTCTGGTGGACTACACATCCATTCTTGCACGTCCGCGTCTTTTACAGGCGTGTGAAGCGCATTAAGCCAGTTGAAACATTCCATCAACGACGTTGCAGAAGCACTTTGACATTTTCTGGGAAATACAAGCGCAGGAAACATTATAGCTCTGGAGTAGGCTGATAGTCTTAGCCTACGGCCGGCCGGTGTGGCCGAGCGGTTCTAGGCGCTTCAGTCTGGAATCGCGCGACCGCTACGGTCGCAAGTTCGAATCCTCCTCTGGTATGGATGTATGTGATGTGCTTAGGTTAGTTAGGTTTAAGTAGTTCTAGGTTCTAGGGGACTGATGACCTCAGATGTTAAGTCCCATAGTGCTCAGAGCCATTTGAACCATCTTAGCCTACGCTAGCTCAACAGCAATTCCCCTGAGTCCGTATGTGGTCCGTATGTCTTACCGCCGCATACCGAAATTGTACTTTCCTAAGAAATGACCGAGGGTTGTTCGATCTGCTAGAGGTCAGAAGAAGAGATCAAAAGACAGCTTCAGCCTAAATGACAACAGGAAAACATGCACCCACGACTGCCCAATTTGAAGAAGAACATGAAGGAGTAGCAATAGTCAAAAGCACATAGACCTGCGCCTCAGTACAAAAGCGAAAAAGAAGAAGTGCCAGAGATGAGATAGTGCGTCACCAATTAATGTTCCCCGCATATGTGGTGAGGGTTTGTTTTTTACACGGGGAAAAACAGCAAAAAACGATCCCCGAGAAGATAAGGAGCAAAATAGGGTCATATGGACACATGGCCGGAAATGCGTTCCAAGGGTGCTGCACCCACTGGAAAGTGGAGATCAAAGATCTTCGAAAGCGACCCTTGTATCAGCAACAGGCAGGTTGCACACCAGCATAGGGTAAGCCGTATGACCCAGTGGGACATTCCTCGCGACAACTGCCAGTATCCGTATCATTTAAACGCGTGCAGGTCATGTTACCTACGGATTTGCCTCCGCGGGGAAGGTTTTGAAGCTGGTTCGTCGCATAGATCACCATAATGCTGGAATTTCTGTCACAATTCCTGTTCGCAGATGAGGCTACTTTTACGAAGGGCGTTGTCGTCAATCTTCGCAGTACACACTTCTGGGCTATGGAGAATACCCATGGTATGGTGGCAGCGAACCATCAGCGCGGGTTCAGATTCAGTGTGTGAGCTGTGGGACCAGTCATCCTTACACCACCTCTCCCAGGCGAGGCACATCTGCACTTCCTGCGAATGGTCCTGCCTCCCCTGCTGGAAGACGTGCGTTTGGTGGTATGGGGAGTATTGTGGGCACTGCATGACGATGCTCCAGTTCACTGGTCTCTTGCGTGCCTAGCTGAAACACTAGTGCAGACAGAACATCACCACTTGCCTCTTGTGTTCTCGTGTGTGCTTTCAACCATTGAAACCTACACTGTCAAAGATCTTTTATCTCCACTTCCAAGTGAGTGTATCTCCTGCGGGACGAATATCCATCTAAATCTAAGCATAAACTTATGCGTTCCTAATCCTCTCAGGGGTCGTTTCCTGCAGTTCGTTCCCATTTACCAAAATCATGCTGTATAATTGCAAACACCGTGGTAGAGTATAAACAGCACGGATTGGGATTACCAGCCACAATCGGAGGCCATCGTAGTCGACCACCACGGTATAACGTGTACAGCATGGACTAGGGTTATCAGCCACCATCGGAGGCTATCATGCCCTTTCATTCATAACCGCTCAATAATGTACAGGCTGTCCCAGGAGCCTTTCCCTAACGACAAACATGTAGAAGGCAGAAAATATTACACATATACACATATCTTTTATCTTGAACTACAGGTAACATACTCAAGAAGTTATTGTGTACACACAAAATATTAATAAAATTTCGACATCTGCTCTTTTTGTTGACTGAAGTATATCGAGGTAATATTCCAATTCCATCCATATGTTTGTCAACATTTACTAAGGGATAGTGTTGTGACGTCAGTACTTTTGCGCTGTGTTGGTATAATGTCGTTCACTAGCGCTTGGTAAACCTGGTCCTTGATATAACTCCAGAGGAGGAAATCCATTGTTGTTACGTCTGGTGATCGAGAAGTTCTGTTGACGGGACCACCACGGCCGATTCATTTTCCCGGAAATTTATCCAAATAGGCATGAGCATCTAGCCCCCAACGACGTGGAGCACCATCTTGTTGCAAAATTAAGTCCAGAATGCCCTGAATCTGTGGCATAACAAAAAACTGGAACATATCAAGATGTATACTGACTAGGACTGTCGTTTCACTGAATGAAAGTGGTCCTTTGATCTTATTGTGCATAAGATCGCACCACACATTGTAAGGTACCTGTTATTTGCAGATAAGAGCGCATTTTACTTTATTTCCAGTTTTGCTATTTCTTATGTGTGGAGTGCTGCAGTACGAAGAGTAAGGAGCAAGCGGTAGGTTCCGAAGCTGGCTAACACAGGCGGTTGGCCATCTGGCGCTTTCAGAGACAGTGGGATGAGGGCGACAAAGTAAGTAACTGTTATTAATAAATATTTGCTGGCCAAAGTTGCCTTTTGCCACTCAGGCATTAGGAGTGGTCTACGGGTCACAAACACTACGGTTGCAGTAAATTTACAATGCCAGAAAACGTTGATATTAATGAATAAATGAATAACTTTGGCATACCCGAAAATTTACGATCTTACACGAACTATACCGAGTGTACATTTAAGTTACAGAGTGTGCACCATAGTCGACAGTCGTCGATAGGATGCCTTTCGATCTAGTGATGCGGTACAATATGCTCTCGTACCATTAATAATTAGCTTATAATCAATGTGAACAAGTTCATTTTACGGTGTTTCTTAAATAAACGCACTGTAATAGCATCCCATGTAAAAATTATTTGCACAATAGGAACTTCTTCCGGTTTCTTTACGTAAAATATGGACAGTTGTATTGCGCTTTCAGAATCCGATAGGACGCAAAACTACGAGAGCATCTTCACGTAACAGGTAGGAAGAATTCCTCACTAAGTTAGTTTAAGGACGGATTGGTTTAATTATCGCAGAACTCGGGTGGGAAAGCGTGGCCAGCTATATTGTACGCCCCTTATACCACCATCTAAGGACTCACCAGCTAAACTGAGGCATTTCTGGAGGTTTAGTACGAATGGAGGGATCTTGCATTTGGCAACTTTCAGCTTAGGGTTGTCTCTGACTGCCTGGGTATTCTCGGTCCCCCTGATCCTAGCATTGTATCGTTTCACAATACAGTTCAAATGAAATGTAACCTCATCTGAGAAGAGGACACGTTTCAGATAATCATCTTCCGCTATCTCAGCCAGCGTGGCAAGAGCAAAATCATAACGACCTTGTTTATGTAGGATGTGCACTCAATGGAGAGACGTCTACAGACGTTAAAGTAACCTCTGGCGTGCCACAGGGGAGTGTTGTGGGACCATTGCTTTTCACAATATATATAAATGACCTAGTAGATAGTGTTGGAAGTTCCATGCGACTTTTCGCGGATGATGCTGTAATATACAGAGAAGTTGCAGCATTAGAAAATTGTAGCGAAATGCAGGAAGATATGCAGCGGATAGGCACTTGGTGCAGGGAGTGGCAACTGACCCTTAACATAGACAAATGTAATGTATTGCGAATACATAGAAAGAAGGATCCTTTGTTGTATGATTATACGATAGCGGAACAAACACTGGTAGCAGTTACTTCTGTAAAATATCTGGGAGTATGCGTGCGGAACGATTTGAAGTGGAATGATCATATAAAATTAATTGTTGGTAAGGCGGGTACCAGGTTGAGATTCATTGGGAGAGTCCTTAGAAAATGTAGTCCATCAACAAAGGAGGTGGCTTACAAAACACTCGTTCGACCTATACTTGAGTATTGCGCATCAGTGTGGGATCCGTACCAGATCGGGTTGATGGAGGAGATAGAGAAGATCCAAAGAAGAGCGGCGCGTTTCGTCACAGGGTTATTTGGTAACCGTGATAGCGTTACGGAGATGTTTAACAAACTCAAGTGGCAGACTCTGCAAGAGAGGCGCTCTGCATCGCGGTGTAGCTTGCTCGCCAGGTTTCGAGAGGGTGCGTTTCTGGATGAGGTATCGAATATATTGCTTCCCCCTACTTATACCTCCCGAGGAGATCACGAATGTAAAATTAGAGGGATTAGAGCGCGCACGGAGGCTTTCAGACAGTCGTTCTTCCCGCGAACCATACGCGACTGGAACAGGAAAGGGAGGTAATGACAGTGGCACGTAAAGTGCCCTCCGCCACACACCGTTGGGTGGATTGCGGAGTATAAATGTAGATGAATGTAGATGTAGATGTCTTCAGAATCTGCAACTCACGGGAGGCCTTACGGACTGACTTCTTGGCCCTTCTCGGGAAGGTGTTTCTCACAGTCTTAATTGTGTGCTCTCTAGGTCCAAGCCTGCCTGTTCTAGCCAGATCACAGACGCTCCTTGTTTCCTTAAACTTCACGTACCGCATCTTGACGCTTTTAACATCTGGTGGCTGTCTATGATATGCCGTCTGGAATTTTCTCTGTACTTTTTGGTGACTGTGTCTCGTGATACCAGAGGACACGTTGGACATTCTCCTGGTTTGAGGAGATGTTTGCAGATGGTCTCGGATTCCGCTGTGTTACTTCTCTGGGCCCTGTATCAAACAAAATAACAGTAAGTTTGTATGAGCCGTGTTGTGGCTCGCGTTGGTGCCGTTGGTAGGTTGGCAACTAGTAAAACGGATAGTGGCGTCTCGTTTTCTTCTCGTGTTTACTGGCGCCACTACGTTTGCTAGCGTTGTCTGTCCGCGAGTGGCAGCAGCAGCAGCGGTTATCGATATCTAGTACCCCAGTACTATCTTTGTAAGGGTGTGAAGAGTCTTCTGGGTCGGAGTGTGTCGTAGTTCGGTTGGGACGGAGCAGCAGTGAGGCCTGGCAGTGTGAGCACTTGCCAGGACCGATGGCGGCGCGCAGGCACTGCCAGATCGAGGGGCTGTAGTTGCGAGGGCGACAACCTCGTTCTCCACTGGACCAAGGACTTTTGAGTTGAGTGAACATTAACACAGTAGTGAAACCTCCACTATTTTCAGATCACGCCGTTTGTTCGCGCGTTGCTGCTCGCAGGGTCGCTGAGACGAAAAGCAACGTGTGGAGTATTTGGAGTAGGCGAAATTAATTAGCCGTCCTCCACCTTTTATTATTAATAATTGAATTCCTTTTGTTTATTGAGGAACTTCAACCAGACGTATTTTTCTGCCTAGTGCGCGCTAACGCCCCAGTTACCTGCCCTGGAGGTTAGCGTATTTTCGCGGCAGTGTATCTTTCCTCGCCTTGCCCCCGCTGTCTGGTAAGGCGTGTAGTTCGACAGCCTCCTTGATTGTGGTTCGGATATTTGTTTCTTTTGGACTACTTTGGTCGTTGTGGGTCCTTCTGCTTCTGGATGTTGTAACACCGGATTCTGAAGACGCAGTGCTGTCCGCCAGTTCCGCCTTGCCTGGGTTATTCCATCGTTGTGTTGGTTATCAGACGTTAGGTAGACGTTGCAAGAGTGTTGGCCTGCGTTTAAAGTGTCACTAGTTTGAGTTGCCATCTGGTTAAGTGAACACAACTCTTTGCTTCCTGTCTCATCGTTTACGACGTTGAGCGACTTTGCCAGGTCGATCCTTGGAGCACTGTCTGAGATCCACGTCTCTCTTGATTTGGTCATATTGTGATGATTGTTTTTTGAGTTATTACTATTGGGGCCTTCAGCTGAAAAATAATTTGAATTTCTGGTCAATAAGGCCTGCAGCCGTGAGAGCAACTTGCTTAAGAAACTTTTTATTAGACATTGCGACTTAACAGTCAAAGTTGTTAATTGTTCCTTATTGTCAACTTTATTTACAATTGTTTTCAAATAAAGTGTACGTGATTTAAAAAAAAAAAAAAGGAAACAGAACAACCAGCGGTAACTGAGTAAGGCCCCATCCACACAGAATCCTACCTTTCATTTTTTCCCCAAGTTCCACGTCTCAATATATGTACACAAAAACATGAATATCTCACATGGAGTTCAGTATAAAAAATAGTTGTCTATATGTCATATTTTTAGGCCTTCTGAATGTTTGCAATCAGGAAAAATCATCTGGGATACCCGGTATGTCGGGGTTCTCCAGACATACGTCGGTTCGTAATTACGTGAAAGCCTTCTCAGTACAACGTTTGAAACACATCTGGCCGTTGAAATTGCAATGATCATGCGATCGAAAGCCTAAGAGTTTGCAAAATAAAGAAACAGGTTTCGAAACACAACCGACGTGGGTTGCGGAAACGTACATCTACTACGGAAAATTATAGACTCTTCCACTATTCAACTTCGAGTAATAATATCTGGTTATTTTGATAAATGTAGTACAAGTCAATATGAGCCTGAAACCGTATTTGCCAGAAATAAAGAAGAACGGAATAATTACTACAAAACAATACTGTCCCCAGCCTAACATGGAGTATTCTATTAAATAATGATTTACCCACACAGTGGTCCTCGTAATTTAGAGATACTCTCGCTCTTTCTGTTACGTAAATATGAGGCGAGATAAAACTAAAACGTAGTTGTCCGTAAGACAGAATTATAATTTGTATCTTACCGTAATTACTGTGCTCAAATAACACTGTTTGGATTCATTACACGTTATCTAATACAGTGCTTCACATCAGTAGACAGACACCGCAAATGTATGTTTACTTTTCTTGGACCACACAGCCACTCGAAAAGACATAGCACAGGTGGCTCTGCAGGAAATCATATTTCATCTCAAAAAGAAACAAGCTAGAGTATTGTTTGAAAGCAGCGGCGGCTAGGATAAGATCTTTGAAAAGGTTCAGCGGCACGACTTAAGCCCTGCTGAGCCTGGCCTTTGTTCGCTGCCGTTAAGCCGGAAGGAGGCAGCCACAGAAAAGGTGCCCTGCTGGAGAAGGAAGCCCAGGGCGCCCGAGTGCAGGATAGCGCCCGGTCTGTGGGACCCCACTGCAGTGTTATCTCTGCGTTAAAAACCCATTTTAGTTCATAGCAATTTCGAGAGGCGTGCACTCATCCTGAGTGTTTTAGGAGTCTATGAAAATTGTTGTTACTACGAGGGCTTGTTGAAAAGTAATGCCTCCGAATTTTTTTATTCTCTTCTCAATATCAGTCGAGGTATTGCGTGTCATGCCTATTACTCGATCGACTTCACGCTTCGCTGATGCAAGTTGCAGTCCTCTTCTATCAGAGGATCCAAATTGTAGCGTGCAACATGGAGGTGTATAACGTAACTATGTCGGTGCTCACGCCTGATATAGATCGGAGGACACTGAATCTCTGTGAAGAATTTATTTTGCATTGTGAGCCTGAGGGTGATGGGACCCTGAACAACACTGTGGCAGATGATGAAAGATGGGATCACCATTTCGATCCCAGAAACAAGAGAGCATCAAAGGAGTTACTCCAAAAGGATCATTGACGCGAAAATAGTTCAAGAGCATGCCATCAGCAGGCACGGTCATGCTCACAGTGTTCTGAGATGTTCAGGGTGTGGCGCATTTGTTCACGCCTAAAGGCACCATCATGAACTCTGCAAGATAGTGCTAGACCGTCAGAAAACCTGGAGCACCCTCTCTTTCAGCAAGACGATGCCGGTCTACACACGAGCACTGTGACACTTGCAACAATACGACGCCTTGGGCTCACTATCATCTATCATCCTCCATAGGAACCCAACTGTGCCTCATTCGATTTTCATCTGACGTTGCTTTGAAAGCGATGTAGCAGTGAAAGCAGAGGTGAGATTGTGGCTCCGTCAACAAAGATAAATCGTACACAGTGACAGTATCAACAAACTGGTCTCACACTGACAGAAATGTATACGTCGCCAGGATAACTATGTTAAGAAAAGATATAGTAGCTCCTAAGTCAACGCAATCGAGAAGAACGGCCTGTTACTTCTGATATGTTGATCACTGAAAACTCCCTTTTTGACCGGTTTAGGTGCCATGCTGTTGACTTAGGACCATAATATTTGGCAGAAGACGACATGTGGCAGCAACATTAGACGAGATAACGCGAAAAGTATTAGTTTGTAAAAAAACTCTTAAGGAATGTACCGTTTTATCATTTGTTTCCGTACTGTGGTAATGCCAGAACATCACATTGCTCGCCTTTCTCTAAGGAATGGTTACAGGTATCAAGAGGAAATTTGTGTCATGTACAAAGGTATTCTATCTCTTCGTTCCGTACAAAATAGAAACTTCTAAGTCAATGCAATCCAGAAGTACGACATGTTACGTCTCATATTTTGGTTACCGAAAACTCACTTGTTGACCGTTTCTGATGCCGTGCTGTTGACCCAGGACCGTAAAATATGGTGAGAGACGAGGTGCGGCAGCACCATCACATGAGAAAACTCGAAAATTATTAATTTGTAATAAAATCTTAAGAAAGGGTTCCATTTTTGTCATTTGTCTTCGTACGGTCATAATGCCGGATTATAACATAGCTCGCCTTTTTCCCAGCAATGGTTACAGGTAGCGAGTGGAAATTTGTGTCGTGTGCTAAGGTATTTGGTCTCTACATTCAGTACAAAAAACACTACTGGCCATTAAAATTGCTACACCACGAAGATGACGTGCTACAGACGCGAAATTTAACCGACAGGAAGAAGATGCTGTGATATGCAAATGATTAGCTTTTCAGAGCATTCACACAAGGTTGGCGCCGGTGGCGGCACCTACAACGTGCTGACATGAGGAAGGTTTCCAACCGATTTCTCATACACAAACAGCAGTTGACCGGCGTTGCCTGCTAAAACGTTGTTGTGATGACTCGTGTAAGGAGGAGAAATGCGTACCATCACGTTTCCGACGTTTATAAAGTTCGGATTGTAGCCTACCGCGATTGCGGTTTATCGTATCGTGACATTGCTGCTCGCGTTGGTCGAGATCCAATGACTGTTAGCAGAATATGCAATCGGTAGGTTCAGGAGGGTAATACGGAACGCCGTGCTGGATCCCAACGGCCTCGTATCACTAGCAGTCGAGATGACAGGCATCTTATCCGCATGGCTGTAACGGATCGTGCAGCCACGTCCCGATCCCTGAGTCAACAGATGGGGACGTTTGCAAGACAACAACCATCTGCACGAACAGTTCGACGACGTTTGCAGCAGCATGGACTATCAGCTCGGAGACCATGGCTGCGGTTACCCTTGACGCTGCATAACAGACAGGAGCGCCTGCGACGGTGTACTCAACGACGAACCTGGGTGCACGAATGGCAAAACGTCATTTTTTCGGATGAATCCAGGTTCTGTTGACAGCATCATGATGGTCGCATCCGTGTTTGGCGACATCGCGGTGAACGCACATTGGAAGCGTGTATTCGTCATCGCCATACTGGCGTATCACTCGTCTCGGTCACCTCTTGTTCGCATTGACGGCGCGTTGAACAGTGGACGTTACATTTCAGATGTGTTACGACCCGTGGCTCTACCCTTCATTCGATCCCTGCGAAACCCTACATTTCAGCAGGATAATGCACGACCGCATGTTCCAGGTCCTGTACGGGGCTTTCTGGATACAGAAAATGTTCGACAAGAGGAAGGTTTCCAACCGATTTCTCATACACAAACAGCAGCTGACCGGCGTTGCCTGCTAAAACGTTGTTGTGATGACTCGTGTAAGGAGGAGAAATGCGTACCATCACGTTTCCGACGTTTATAAAGTTCGGATTGTAGCACATTCTCCAGATCTCTCACCAACTGAAAACGTCTGGTGAATGGTGGCCCAGCAACTGGCTTGTCACAATACGCCAGTCACTACTTTTGATGAACTGTGGCATCGTGTTGAAGCTGCATGGGCAGCTGTACCTGTACATGCGATCCAAGCTCTGTTCGACTCAATGCCCAGGCGTATCAAGGCCGTTATTACGGCCAGAGGTGGTTGTTCTGGGTACTGATTTCTCAGGATCTATGCACCCAAATAGCGTGAGAATGTAATCACATGTCAGTTCTAATGTAATATATTTGTCCGATGAATACCCTTTATCATCTGCATTTATTCTTGGTGTAGCAATTTTAATGGCCAGTAGTGTAGAAGTTTCTAAGTCAATGCAATCGAAAAGTACGGCATGTTAGTTTCATATTTTGGCTATCGAAAACTCTTTTATTGACGGTTTTAGATGCCATTGTGTTTACCTAGGATGTAGAATGTTAATAAAGTTTGTTTTATTTACAAAGCTCCAAGAGCTTTCACAGAATAAATTCGGAGGCATTACTTTTCACTGTGACCTCGTAGATTCTTACAAGGAACCGCCTGAGTGCGAGGTCGCAATGTAATTGTGCTAACAGTTATGACAGCAAAAATATTAGATGCTAACGACCCAACATGTGCACAAGAAGGCCACAGAAAATCAGTGTCTGGGAAGTAGGGAGATAAATCTCGTATGGGGTGTACGCATTACACTTCACAAAATGGACATCAACATTCAAAGAAGGTTCAAAATACACAATAAAAAAAAAAGATGTCGTGTGACTCCGGCCTCCCGTCGGGTAGACCGTTCGCCGATTGCAAGTCTTTCGATTTGACGCCACTTCGGCGATTTCCGCGTCGATGGTGATAAAATGATACGATTAGGACAACACAACACGCAGTCCCTGAGCAGAGAAAATCTCCGACCCTGCCGGGAATCGAACCCGGACCCTTAGGATTGGCATTCCGCTACGCTGACCACTCAGCTACCAGGGGCGGACGGAATACACCATTAACTTGGACCATGAACGTCGAATGACAAATGGCGCGTCACAGTGATCACAAAACTTCGCATCATCAAGATCGAACGTGAACTCTTTGAGACTTATCGACCGTCCAAGACGTTCAGCCAGATATCCGCTCTTCATCAATGCATATAGAATCATGTTGGTGTAACAGGGTTATGAGAACTGATGGAATGTGATGCCATGCAACCGAATGCGAAACAGTCTGTCGTGGAGCTTATCGTGAAACTGGCTGTCCTTTAATGCTTGGTTACAGACAGTGCGATAATATGTCTTATAGGCAGGGAAATAACAAACATCCACAGGCTGAATTTGTCCAATGGTTCGAGACAAGGATGAATTGCAGTGTCACACTTTTCAGGAGCGATAGTTTGCTGTTATATGATTGCTATACGCAGACCATGAATCAAGCAACAGGAAGTTATTTTAACCAGGTATTGGCCAAAAGCAGTGCTCATACCACAGTTATAGTTCTCTTACGACATTTTTCCACTTTTTCTTGCTGTGGCGTAAATATTCCCCACTGCCCTTGCAAGATCACGCACACGAGAAAGAATCGTAGGGGACAGAGCACCTCCAACTTCTGGCAGCACACTTCTGCAACCAATTTACCATCCAGATTAACAGTAAGCAGACGCATTTCGTGGTCGTGCGGTAGCGTTCTCGCTTCCCACGCCCGGGTTCCCGGGTTCGATTCCCGGCAGGGTCAGGGATTTTCTCTGCCTCGTGATGGCTGGGTGTTGTCTGCTGTCCTTAGGTTAGTTAGGTTTAAGTTGTTCTAAGTTCTAGGGGACTGATGACCATAGATGTTAAGTCCCATAGTGCTCAGAGCCATTTGAACCATTTTGAACAGTAGGCAGAACTGTATACGAATGCGTCAGAGCGCTGATTTTGGGTGATCTTGATACAGCTCTGTTGGTACCTCTAACTTCCAGGGTTTCTGTCATATGCATTTCCTCTTCAAATCACGTTTGTTCGGAGTTGAAAACAAAGTCCTTACTAAAAGATAGGATAAGTTTGTTTATCTCATCTACAAATTTCCGGACCGATATCTCAGTTTGCTGTGCATCGTCAAGTTGACGCTTTCTTCGAAATTTCGATATTTATGTCTTCCAGTTCTGTAGCACTCTCTGAAGTTATGCAACCATAGACTGCTTCCCTAGAAATCACTGTAATCTACGTAAAGCGAAGTTTGATGTGCATAATGCTGTATGTCACCATCATGGACATCCTGTAAATTCTATCGAGCATCCCTGAAACGAGTAAACATCTGTTCTTGTAACAAGTGCGGCTTGTTCTCCCTTGAATATCCGTAGTTTTTCTTATGCTCTACACGGTCCTATAGCTGCGAACTTATTCGAAATCGATTCATTATTGTTTTTGTACTATTCTGCAGATGATCTTTCGTTATATTTAGAATCCCCTGCTGGGACAACGACAGTCTTTAACTGCGTTTCACTGGAGACGGAATTTGTGACTCCCTGTGCGACAAATTTGATGAACTACGTGGTTAGACACCTGTTTCAGTGTCATTTTCACTTGTCAGTACATATCGACATCAATGTCCTCCCCACGTACATTGTTCATACAGTCGAGCGTATATGACACCACACATTCCACTGACTCATCTTGCAGAAAAGCTAGTATTTCATCTGCCAATTCTTTTTCACTCTGCGAAATTCCTTGGGTTCCTTTCTGACGTAACGTCAACCTCGGCAACTGTTGTAGTAGATATAACGCAATGTTTTCTTCGTTTATCGTTGCCATTGCTCTGTTCTTGTATCAACACCGCTAGCACGGTAACACTGTTGGGAGTTACCTGTTGACTAAGCAGTTCAACTACGCACCGTAGCCTCATGCTGTGCCCACCCTTGGGTGTCTCCAGTCCCGCCCCCTGTTGCCATTAGCAGCTAATGTTGTGGTTGCACGGTAGACAATATGCTGCGCTTCGAATGTCGTAAACGTTGCTGAAACATGGGACTTCGGGAAGGCAGGATTTGGTGTGGACAGGGCCTTATTCAGTTACCGTTGCTTGCTCAGTTTTTTTTAATCACGTACACTTTATTTAAAACCAATTGCAAATGAGGTTGACAATAAGGAACAATTATCAGATTAGACTATTAAGACACAATGCCTAATAAAAAAATTCTTCAGGAATTTGCACTCACGGCTCAATGCCTTATTGACCAGAACTTCAAATTATTTGTCTGCTGAAGGCCCAAATAGTTGTTATTGTTGTTGTGGTCTTCAGTCCTGAGACTGGTTTGATGCAGCTCTCCATGCTACTCTATCCTGTGCAAGCTTCTTCATCTCCCAGTATCTACTGCAACCTACATCCTTCTCAATCTGCTTAGTGTATTCATCTCTTGGTCTCCCTCTACGATTTTTACCCTCCACACTGCCCTCCAATGCTAAATTTGTGATCCCTTGATGCCTCAAAACATGTCCTACCAACCGATCCCTCCTTCTAGTCAAGTTGTGCCACAAACTACTCTTCTCCCCAATCCTATTCAATACCTCCTCATTAGTTACGTGATCTATCCACATTATCTTCAGCATTCTTCTGTAGCACCACATTTCGAAAGCTTCTATTCTCTTCTTGTCCAAACTAGTTATCGTCCATGTTTCACTTCCATACATGGCTACACGCCATACAAATACTTTCAGAAACGACTTACTGACACTTAAATCTATACTCAATGTTAACAAACTCCTCTTCTTGAGAAACGCTTTCCTTGCCATTGCCAGTCTACATTTTATATCCTCTCTACTTCGACCACCATCGGTTATTTTACTCCCTAAATAGCAAAACTCCTTTACTACTTTAAGTTTCTCATTTCCTAATCTAATTCCCTCAGCATCACCCGACTTAATTTGACTACATTCCATTATCCTCGTTTTACTTTTGTTGACGTTCATCTTATATCCTCCTTTCAAGACACTGTCCATTCCGTTCAACTGCTCTTCCAAGTCCTTTGCTGTCTCTGAGAGAATTACAATGTCATCGGCGAACCTCAAAGTTTTTACTTCTTCTCCATGAATTTTAATACCTACTCCGAATTTTTCTTTTGTTTCCTTTACTGCTTGCTCAATATACAGATTGAATAACATCGGGGAGTGGCTACAACCCTGTCTTACTCCTTTCCCAACCACTGCTTCCCTTTCATGCCCCTCGACTCTTATAACTGCCATCTGGTTTCTGTACAAACTGTAAATAGCCTTTCGCTCCCTGTATTTTACCCCTGCCACCTTCAGAATTTGAAAGAGAGTATTCCAGCTAACATTGTCAAACGCTTTCTCTAAGTCTACAAATGCTAGAAACGTAGGTTTGCCTTTTCTTAATCTTTGTTCTAAGATAAGTCGTAAGGTCAGTATAGCCTCACGTGTTCCAACATTTCTACGGAATCCAAACTGATCTTCCCCGAGGTCGGCTTCTACCAGTTTTTCCATTCGTCTGTAAAGAATTCGCGTTAGTATTTTGCAGCTGTGACTTATTAAACTGATAGTTCGGTAATTTTCACATCTGTCAACACCTGCTTTCTTTGGCATTGGAATTATTATATTCTTCTTGAAGTCTGAGGGTATTTCGCCTGTCTCATACATCGTGCTCACCAGATGGTAGAGTTTTGTCATGACTGGCTCTCCCGAGGCCATCAGTAGTTCAAATGGAATGTTGTCTACTCCCGGGGCCTTGTTTCGACTCAGGTCTTTCAGTGCTCTGTCAAACTCTTCACGCAGTATCTTATCTCCCATTTCGTCTTCATCTACATCCTCTTCCATTTCCATAATATTGTCCTCAAGTACATCACCCTTGTATAAACCCTCTATATACTCCTTCCACCTTCCTGCCTTCCCTTCTTTGCTTAGAACTGGGTTGCCATCTGAGCTCTTGATATTCATACAAGTGGTTCTCTTTTCTCCAAAGGTCTCTTTAATTTTCCTGTAGGCAGTATCTATCTTACCCCTAGTGAGACAAGCCTCTACATCCTTACATTTGTCCTGTAGCCATCCCTGCTTATCCATTTTGCACTTCCTGCCGATATCATTTTTGAGACGTTTGTATTCCTTTTTGCCTGCTTCATTTACTGCATTTTTATATTTTCTCCTTTCATCAATTAAATTCAATATTTCTTCTGTTACCCAAGGATTTCTATTAGCCCTCGTCTTTTTACCTACTTGATCCTCTGCTGCCTTCACTACTTCATCCCTCAGAGCTACCCATTCTTCTTCTACTGTATTTCTTTCCCCCATTCCTGTCAATTGTTCCCTTATGCTCTCCCTGAAACTCTGTACAACCTCTGGTTTAATCAGTTTATCCAGGTCCCATCTCCTTAAATTCCCACCTTTTTGCAGTTTCTTTAGTTTCAATCTGCAGTTCATAACCAATAGATTGTGGTCAGAATCCACATCTGCCCCAGGAAATGTCTTACAATTTAAAACCTGGTTCCTAAATCTCTGTCTTACCATTATATAATCTATCTGATACCTTTTAGTATCTCCAGGATTCTTCCAGGTATACAACCTTCTTTTATGATTCTTGAACCAAGTGTTGGCTATGATTAAGTTATGCTCTGTGCAAAATTCTACAAGGCGGCTTCCTCTTTCATTCCTTCCCCCCAATCCATATTCACCTACTATGTTTCCTTCTCTCCCTTTTCCTACTGACGAATTCCAGTCACCCATAACTATTAAATTTTCGTCTCCCTTCACTACCTGAATAATTTCTTTTATCTCGTCATACATTTCATCTATTTCTTCATCATCTGCAGAGGTAGTTGGCATATAAACTTGTACTACTGTAGTAGGCATGGGCTTTGTGTCTATCTTGGCCACAATAATGCGTTCACTATGCTGTTTGTAGTAGCTAAACCGCACTCCTATTTTTTTATTCATTATTAAACCTACTCCTGCATTACCCCTATTTGATTTTGTATTTATAACCCTGTAATCACCTGACCAAAAGTCTTGTTCCTCCTGCCACCGAACTTCACTAATTCCCACTATATCTAACTTTAACCTATCCATTTCCCTTTTCAAATTTTCTAACCTACCTGCCCGATTAAGGGATCTGACATTCCACGCTCCGATCCGTAGAACGCCAGTTTTCTTTCTCCTGATAACGACGTCCTCCTGAGTAGTCCCCGCCCGGAGATCCGAATGGGGGGCTATTTTACCTCCGGAATATTTTACCCAAGAGGACGCCGTCATCATTTAATCATACAGTAGAGCTGCATGTCCTCGGGAAAAATTACGGCTCTAGTTTCCCCTTGCTTTCAGCCGTTCGCAGTACCAGCACAGCAAGGCCGTTTTGGTTAATTTTACAAGGCCAGATCAGTCAATCATACAGACTGTTGCCCCTGCAACTACTGAAAAGGCTGATGCCCCTCTTCAGGAACCACATGTTTGTCTGGCCTCTCAACAGATACCCCTCCGTTGTGGTTGCACCTACGGTACGGCCATCTGTATCGCTGAGGCACGCAAGCCTCCCCACCAACGGCAAGGTCCATGGTTCATGGACCTTGCCGAAAAAAAATTTAGCATCTGAAGTTATAGATAGAAAATTCTTAAAAACAGTTAAACTTCTCCAAGAGATACTAAAGCATTTTTAAAGAAAAATTTTACAATTAAGAGATAACATCTAATTACAAATTCTTAAGACAAATTGCATTCGCTTCTGAAGGCCTTATTGACCAGAAATTCAAATTATTTGTTGGCTGAAGGCCTCAATAGTGATAAATCAAAAACAATTTAACGGCTGAAGGCCTGAATAGAAAATCTTAAGCAGTTAAACTTCTCCAAGGGACACCAAAATATTTTTTTTTAAAAAAAACACAATCATCACAATGTGATCAAACCAAGAGAGAAATGGGTCTCAGGCAGTGTTCCAAGGATCGGCCTGGGAAATGTCGCTCAACTTCGTAACCGACGAGACAGGCAGCCAAGAGTTGTATTCACTTAACCAGACATCAACTCAAACTAGTGACAGTTTAAACATAGACCAACACTCTTGCAAAATCTACCTAAGGCCTGGTAACCAACACAACAATGGAATAACCCAGGGAAGGCGGAACCGGCAGACAGCACTGCTTCTTTAGAATCCGGTGTTTAGAACATCCAGAAGCAAAAGGAACCACTATGACCAAGGTAGTCCAAAAGAAACAAACTATCCAAACTACAATCAAATAGGCTGTCGAACTACTTGCCTTGCTAGACAGCAGTGGCAAGGCGAGGAAAAGTACACTGCCGCGAAAATACGCTAACCTTCAGGGCAGGTAACTGGGACGTTAGCGGCCACTCGGCAGAAAAAATACTGCCGGTTGAACTTCATGAATGAACTCAAAGAATTCAATGATTAATAATAATAAGTGGAGGATGGCTTATTAATTTCGCGAACTCCAAACACTCCACTCATTGCTCTTCATCTTAACAACCCTGCGAGCAGCAACGCACGAACAAATGGTGTGATCTCAAAATAGTGGAGGTTTCACTACTCGGTTAATGTTCACTCAACTCAAACGTTCTGGGTCCGGTAGACAACAAGGTTGTGGCCCTCGCAACTACACCCCCTCGATCCGGCAGTGCCTGCGTGCCGCCAGCGGTCCTGGCCAGTGCTCACGCTGCCAGACCTCCCTCCAGCTCCGTCCCAACCGAACTCCCGACACGCGCGACCCAGAAAACACTTGACGTCCTTCCAAAGATAATACTACGGTACTAGGTATTGATAAACTCTGCTGCTGCCACTCGTGGACAGACAACACTAGCAAACGTAGTGGCGCCAGTAAACACAAGAAGAAAATGCAACGCCACTATCCCTATTACACGATGCCACCTACCAATGGCACCAACGTGAGCTGCACACGGCTCAGTTGCTTTCATCTCTAATGACTTCGATGTTGGTGGGGCTGCAAACTCAAGACTCTCTTGTCTAAAGAGTCTTAAAATAACATAGTAGTTGTTCCAAGTCAGAGATCAGATATATTTTCCGAAGCAAGATAAATGGCAAGAGTAGGACAGGACAGTCGAAGAACATTTTCGAATCAAATTCTTACGTGGAATTCTGGAAGAGGTTTCTGAATGTGTATGCATTCATCATATGGAAGTGTGAATGGACCCTGAGAAGATTCAGGAAAAGCAGACGACGTTGCTACAAAATTTAATGTTAAGGCGACGGATAAAGGAAGAACTAGAGAAATACTAAAAGGAATAGCTGAGAAAATAAGTCTGTAGAATTTCCCTTTCCAGAAGAAGATTCGGTTGCTAAGAAATCTAGTGAAAGAAAACTTGAAAATTTATGGACTAACAGAGAGAATGATTTTAGGACTGGCTGGAGTAAGTCAAGTTGGTAGTTCTAAAGTAGTGCACAAGTGAAAACAATAATGTAAGGTAGAAAATGATGAAGGGCACCAATAAGGCAGTCATAAGATTGATCCTCAGAAATGAAGAAACGTATTCATGGTCTGATGTACGCTCTAATATCAAAATAATGCCATTTTAACCGTATAATGTGGAACGCAAGTACAGTATAATGTTGAAGCTGGATTTTTCCATTATGCAACATTCGAGGATTTTTCTGCATTGCTGATACAGAGAACACAACATCAAAAAGCTGTACTACCTCCCAATTAGAAATGTAACTAGGAATTCTATGTTACAAAAATATTTTAGAATTCTTTAATTTATGAATGTGAAATTACAGGCTGGTGGGTCCTGCTTCTTCTTTCAGGGACGAAGGTTCGATTGTACCTCAGTAATGTGGAAATACAATATCTGGTAGTTAATTTATAAAATGATACAAATAAAGTTGTCATCATTGGCTTCCTCACATTTGACCTACAGACAGTTTCTGACAACTGAATATTTTGGATGCGTATAGTGATTTCGTTTTGTGTGTTTCTTTCTCCAAATTAACTATTTTAAATTAAATGATAACTCAGTTGACATACAGTCTCAATGATTTTGAGTTTGTAAACAAAGACAAAAAACTTATTGTATTACCATACATTTGCAATATGACGCTGCGAGTGAAGTTTCATATTTGGTGTCAACGTTATCTCTGACCGCAGGTGGCACTATTATATCATTTACAGCTGCGTGATTCCGATACTTCTTCTACAGTCAGCCGCTTTCCTGGAGAAGGTAATGGTGGATATTTAAGAGAGCTCGAATTTTCATATAAAATTAACGCAATATGTGTATCGAGAACAGTTAATACAACAAATCCTTTGTGACTATATTGAGATAAAACACTGTGTCCAACTGATTCTGTAAGCTCGCTGTTTACGAAATTACCTACTGAAGGGTAGTAAATTAAGCTTATTAATAGCTGTAAAAATGAATTTAAGCCGCTCATTACGTATAATGATGTGCATCTTCGGAAATGATTTTCGAGAGAATTGTCTCCTTGGATCGACAAGCTGCTTTCAAGGCACCGCCGTGCCAATCATTCCCTAATTAACATGGGCTGAATATCTTTCTCTGAGTCTACGAGATGTGATCAAAAAGTAACGGAAATTTTTCTTTTTCGTAAAGAATCTTTATTTATTCATCAACATGAACTTTGTTCCCTTCAAAGTTGTCCCCCTCATATGCGACACATTTGTGCCAGGGCTAATTCCAATCTTAGAAGCACTTGTGAAACCCACTTTTCGTTAAGATGTTTAGCTTCTTCAGTGATTCTGTTTTTATCTCACCAATGGCGGTAAAACTACGTCTTTTCATGGTTCTCTTTAGCCTCGGTAATACACTACTGGCCATTAAAATTGCTACACCAAGAAGAAATGCAGATGATAAACGGGTATTCATTGGACAAATATATTACATTAGAACTGACATGTGATTACATTTTCACGCTATTTGGGTGCATAGATCCTGAGAAATCAGTACCCAGAACAACCACCTGAGGCCGTAATAAAGGGCTTGATACGCCTGGGCATTGAGTCAAACACAGCTTGGATGGCGTATACAGGTACAGCCGACCATGCAGCTTCAACACGATACCACAGTTCATCAAAAGTAGTGACTGGCGTATTGTGACGAGCCAGTTGCTCGGCCACCATTGACTAGTCGTTTTCAATTGGTGAGAGATCTGGAGAATGTGCTGGCCAGGGCAGCAGTCGAACATTTTCTGTATCCAGAAAGGCTCGTACAGGGCCTGCAACATGCGATCGTGCTGCATTATCCTGCTGAAATGTAGGGTTTCGCAGGGATCGAATGAAGGGTAGAGCTACGGGTCGTAACACATCTGAAATGTAACGTCCACTGTTCAAGTGTCGTCAGTGCGAACAAGAGGTGACCGAGACGTGTAACCAATGGCACCCCATACCATCACGCCGGGTGATACGCCAGTATGACGATGACAAATACACGCTTCCAATGTGCGTTCACCGCGATGTCGCCAAACACGGATGTGACCATCATGATGCTGTAAACAGAACGTGGATTCATCCGAAAAAATGACGTTTTGCCATTCGTGCACCCATGTTCGTCGTTGAGTACACCAACGCAGGCGCTCCTGTCTGTGATGCAGCGTCAAGGGTAACAGCAGCCATGGTCTCCGAGCTGATAGTCCACGCTGCTTCCGACGTCGTCGAATTGTTCGTGCAGATGGTTGTTGTCTTGTAAACGTTCCCATCTGTTGACTCAGGGATCGAGACGTGGCTGCACGATCCGTTATAGCCATGCGGATAAGATGCCTGTTATCTCGACTGCTAGTGATACGAGGCCGTTGGGATCCAGCACGGCGTTCCTATTACCCTCCTGAACCCACCGATTCCTTATTCTGCTGACAGTCATTGGATCTCGACCACCGCGAGCAGCAGTGTTGCGATATGATAAACCGTAATCGCGATAGGCTACAATCCGACCTTTTCAAAGTCGGAAACGTGGTGGTACGCATTTCTCCTCCTTACACGAGGCATGACAACAACGTTTCACCAGGCAACGCCGGTCAAATGCTGTTTGTGTATGAGAAATCTTTTGGAAACTTCCCTCATATCAGCACGTTGTAGGTGTCGCTACCGGCGCCAATCTTGTATGAATCCTCTGAAAAGCTAATCATTTGCATATCACAGCATCTTCTTCCTGTCGGTTAAATTTCGCGTCTGTAGCACGTCATCTTCGTGGTGTGGCAATTTTAATGGCCAGTAGTGTATCAAGAAGTCGCAGGGTCCATTTCCGGCGAAAGCGGTGGCTGAGGCAAAATAACAGATTTGTTGTTTATCAAAAAATCACGAACAAGCATTGAGGTGTGAGCGGGAGCATTATTGTGATGCAAATTTCAAGAGTGGTTCTGCCACGATTATGATCGTTTTTTTCGGACTGCATCACGCAAACGGCGCATAGCTCTCACGTAGTATTTCTCACTGATCGCACGACCATAAGGGAGGAACTCATGATGCACTATCCCATTTTCATCGGGAGACACGAACCTTCACATGTGATCGAACTTGTCAAATTTTTTTCGGTCTTCGCTCTTCAGGCAGTTTTCATTGGGACAATTGAGTCTTGGTTTCGACCTCGTACCCGTATACCAATGTTTCGTCACCTGTTATAACCTTCTTTAGAAGTTTTAGATCGTTAATGACTTCATTTACAAATTCCTGAGCGATGTCTATGTGAGGTCGTTTTTGGTCGAAATTCAACAATGTCGGAACAGACTTCGCTGCTACGCGTTACGCAGGCTGCATGGATCAACATTTCTGCAGGAGACTTCCAACGACTCGTTTGAGTTCACGTCACGTCGAGCTGCTGCACTACGCCGGGAAAAAGGAAGTCCGACACGATATTAGGAGGAATCCCATGAATTATGTTAGATTAGTTTTTCGTTCCATAGATCTGTGCTGAGGAGATCCTCGTGGATGTGGAACATGTCATTTTTTTAAGCTGAAAAAACAATACTAATAGTATGAATATATACAATACATCATTTGTTTCTATTCAATAAATCGTCAATGGAGTAGAAGGAGTTGGCCACTAGTAAGTCTTTCAAACTCCTTTTAAACTGATCTTTATTTGTAACTAAATTTTTTATGTTTCCTGGCAAATTATTGAAGATGAGTGTTCCTGAGTAGTGGACCCGTTTTTGATCTAAAGTAAGTCCTTATGCAGATCATTTTTGTTCCTGGTATTGTATGCATGAATTGAGCTGTTTGTTGGAAAAAGAAATATATTATTTGGGACAAATTTCATAAAGGAGTAAATATACTGAGAGGCTATACTTAGTATACCCAGTTCTTTGAAGAGGTTTCCACAGGACGTCCGTGAATTTACTCCACAAATAATACGTATTACACACTTTTGGGCTCTGAAAACCTTTGTTTGACTTGAAGAAGTACCCCAAAATATTATACTATATGACATTATGGAATGACAGTAGGCAAAGTATGCAAGCTTTTTCATTTTTATGTCGCCTATGTCAGCTAACACTCGAATTGCAAATACAGATTTGTTAAGGCGTTTCTGCAGTTCTGTGGTGTGCTCCTTCCAACTGAATTTATTATTGAGTTGTAATCCCAGGAATTTACGAGTGGCAACCTCTTCTATCTGCTCTTCTTCATACTTTATGCATATGCTGGGTGGAAACCTCTTACAGGTTCTGAATTGCATGTAGTGAGTCTTTTCGAAGTTTAATGTATGTGAGTTGGCTTTAAACCATTTATTAATATCCATGAAAATATCATTAGCAGATCTTTATAGTACTACACTCGACATACTATTTATTGCAATACTTGTGTCATCTGCAAACGACACGAACTCTGTTTCTGGCAGTGTAACTGATGAGATATCATTAATCTACACAAGAAAAAGCAATGGCCCTAAGATGGATCCTTGTGGGATACCACATGTAATTTCTTCCCATTCTGATGATGACTGATGACTTAATTCACTAGTCCCTTGCACTGACAACCTTTGTTTCCTGTTAGCGAGGTGTGACTTGAACCATTTTGCAGCAATGCCTGTGACACCATAGAATTCTAATTTTTTTAAAAGGATGTTGTGGTTCACACAATCGAATGCCTTTGAAAAATCACAGAAAATACCTGCTGCTTGTAATTTGTTATTTAATGAATTAAGTACATTTTCACTGTAGGTGCAAACAGCCTTTCTTGATAATATGTTATTTGTGGTCAGATGGTTGAGAAGCTGCCTGTACATTACTTTTTCAAAATTTTTTGAGAATGCTGGCAAAAGTGAAATCGGTCTGTAGTGTGTCACCTCAGCGTAAGTGCAAATTTAATACAATTTTTTTTTGCAGTTCCTTATCATCGTCCAACAACTATAGTTTCCTGTACCCAGTTTCATCACCAACGAATAATCTGATAGTGCTGTTAATCCTATGTGATAAATCGTTTGTGTATACTGGGAATCCGTATATGCACTATTTATCTTCCTTAGAGCGCAGACGACGCTAGTTTCGCTCTGTGGAACATCTGCCGTCCAGTAGAATGTGTTGGGTCCTTTATCCAAATACTCCTCGAGTTAGTCACTTATTTGCGAAGATACCGCATATGATCGTATCTTGGTTAGACGTTGTTAAGATGAACGTCGAGAGCCGCCTTTCTGGAATCTACTGTAGGAGGATGGTATATACCTTTTCCCCTGCAACTGTTGTTGTAAGTTGTCACGTACAGTATCACTAAATCACTAAAGCAAGCTGTGTTTCACACGTATGATTTTTATATTCTCTAAAAGAGGCTGGCCTTCTTTCAGGAATAGTATAATCTTTGAGCGTAGAATATGCACGGACGTCAGTACTATTGATCTGTAATTCTGTGATCAATCTATTACCCATCAGTAGTAATTGTCTGCTTCGTCGTTTGATGGCAGAATATTTTGTAGCTGGCCGGTGTGGCCGTGCGGTTCTAGGCGCTTCAGTCTGGAACCGCGTGACCGCTACGGTCGCAGGTTCGAATCCTGCCTCGGGCATGGATGTGTGTGATGTCCTTAGGTTAGTTACGTTTAAGTAGTTCTAAGTTCTAGGGGACTGATGACCACAGATGTTAAGTCCCATGGTGCTCAGAGCCATTTGAACCATATTTTGTACATTACCACCATGGAACAGGACACCAAATCTTACAACACATTGTTCAACTTATTCTTGATCTCAGAACAACTGTAATTTGGCAAGCAGTTCTTTGCTTAATATTACTTAATATGACATATTTTATCTAATTTAAACATTTTTATGAGATTTCTTACTTAAATAATCCCTCTCGTTTTAGTCCTAAATGAAACTTTATCTACTGTGTTCTTTGGAAACCAATTGAGGCACTATGTAGTCACACTACTTTGAAAGCCTTGTGCCGACAAAAATTTCGCAGTCACACATATTTACCTTAGTACTTGACGATGGATTAACAGCTGGAAACCGATATATAAAATGATATACAATATATATCGTAGAAAGTTATGCTACTGTGTTTTTTCATTCATAATGTATTACCCTTTTTGCAAGCAAGAGTGGCTTTATGTTATCGGAATTTACCGAGTGAAACAACAGGTTTGCTGGCGGTCACAATTTACTGTATTGCCACTGTGCATTTCACAAGTATGAACCTCCATCACCAAATGGATTTACGTGGATTCATAATACGGGTGTGTATCGTGTTTAGGACTTCAGGGTAACCCTGGCACTGTCCACATAGGTCATACTTTTCTTTTTATTTCGTGGTTTGTAAGAAAGTGTTTTCATGTCGTACAATACATATACATGCACTTGATGATGTAAATTTAAACCTGTGATACACGCAGTGGAAATAAAATAAACTGTGGCTGGTAAATAGTAAACTTTGAAACGTCCCCTTAGAACAATTTATACACGACTGTGCTTACCCTGACACACAATATTATTTAGCGCAACGCAATCTGACTTTCAAAAATCCCTACAAAAGATTGGCCCTGACTAACATTAAACTATACCTTTCACAAATAACTTACCTCACAAAAATCTTCATTACTCGAACTACTGCAATACAGCGAGCGCCACTATTGCCAGCTAAATAAAAGATTCAAACTACAGAAGGCAATAACTACTGATAGGGATAGTTAGCAAATGAAAGATATTAATATAGAACAAACAATGTATTTACCTTAATAGTCATAATATATATATAGCAGTTCATGACAAATTACAAAACTCCGCCATCTCTCTCCACACATCCACCACTGCTGGCGGCTCACCTCCAACTGCGCAATGCTACGCGCTGTTCACATCCAGCTGCCGCTGCCCAACACTACAATGGCAGACAACAATGCAAACTAGCCACAGGCTGCACACAGCACAGCCAGTGATTTTCATACAGAGCGCTACGTAACGTTGCCAATAAGAAAATATAAACAGCCTTCTTACATAGCCCCCATGCTCCCCACAAAAAAATTTTACAAATCGTTTTGGGCAGTGGCCAATAATGATTTGAAAAATTTTTTCATAATTACAATAACAAAGATATCAAATGCACACACTTATTTATACAATGTTGGTCAAAAGCTAAAATTTTCTCACAGTCCATAAAGACAGTCCAGATTGTTCATCACAGTAAAATTTCAGTGTTTTTTTTTTCTAAGTCTGAGCAGTAAAAGACAATGCACACGGAAGTAGTGGATTTCCATGCAGTCTTGAAGAAGTAGTGTTGTCCTTCCAACTGAAAGACAGTGCTGACTCTTGACATGCTGACAGGTAATGGGCCACAACAGAGCAAACCCACAGCAGAGTCATTCGACGTTTTGAAGAAGATTGTTAGGTAGGTCGTCACAGAGCAGACCCACTGTAGTCCTGGTAGAGAATATGGTATTGGTGGGCCATCAGAGGCGCAGACCCACTGCAGTCCTTGTAGAAATAATGGTATTGGTGGGCCATCAAAGATGCAGACCCACTGTAGTCCTTGTAGAGATGGCCAGCAGCCATCTGTTGTGACTGTGCAGGTGCACAATCACCATTGAAGAGTCTTATAGATAATATAGCAAGTCCATAACCACCACTTGTGCACTCACAATTTTTTTGGAATTGTCCTTAGAACCAGCAATGCTGTTATCCAGTCCCTTGCTGAATTATCAACACACGTGCAAACACTAACAGTCCCTACTTCTCACATATTGTCCATATACTATGACCAACGGAAACGTGTGCAGTGAAATGTAACTTACAAGTTACTAATATGATGAACTGGTGTCAATTACCATTTTATAACTTGAGAAAACAATTACAAAGATACAAAATACATTATTAAAGAACATAACAATACAGATAACATTTGTAGTACCGGCTTTACAACAGAATAGAAACAAACATATATCTACATCTACATCTACATTTATACTCCGCAAGCCACCCAACGGTGTGTGGCGGAGGGCACTTTACGTGCCACTGTCATTATCTCCCTTTCCTGTTCCAGTCGCGTATGGTTCGCGGGAAGAACGACTGTCTGAAAGCCTCTGTGCGCGCTCTAATCTCTCTAATTTTACATTCGTGATCTCCTCGGGAGGTATAAGTAGGGGGAAGCAATATATTCGATACCTCATCCAGAAACGCACCCTCTCGAAACCTGGCGAGCAAGCTACACCGCGATGCAGAGCGCCTCTCTTGCAGAGTCTGCCACTTGAGTTTGTTAAACATCTCCGTAACGCTATCACGGTTACCAAATAACCCTGTGACGAAACGCGCTGCTCTTCTTTGGATCTTCTCTATCTCCTCCGTCAACCCGATCTGGTACGGATCCCACACTGATGAGCAATACTCAAGTATAGGTCGAACGAGTG
Organism: Schistocerca cancellata; assembly: GCF_023864275.1. NCBI lineage: Eukaryota > Metazoa > Arthropoda > Insecta > Orthoptera > Acrididae > Schistocerca > Schistocerca cancellata. The sequence continues at coordinate 298,163,596 of NC_064634.1, read as the reverse complement.
TTTTGTAAGCCACCTCCTTTGTTGATGGACTACATTTTCTAAGGACTCTCCCAATGAATCTCAACCTGGTACCCGCCTTACCAACAATTAATTTTATATGATCATTCCACTTCAAATCGTTCCGCACGCATACTCCCAGATATTTTACAGAAGTAACTGCTACCAGTGTTTGTTCCGCTATCATATAATCATACAATAAAGGATCCTTCTTTCTATGTATTCGCAATACATTACATTTGTCTATATTAAGGGTCAGTTGCTACTCCCTGCACCAAGTGCCTATCCACTGCAGATCTTCCTGCATTTCGCTACAATTTTCTAATGCTGCAACTTCTCTGTATACTACAGCATCATCCGCGAAAAGCCGCATGGAACTTCCGACACTATCTACTAGGTCATTTATATATATTGTGAAAAGCAATGGTCCCATAACACTCCCCTGTGGCACGCCAGAGGTTACTTTAACGTCTGTAGACGTCTCTCCGTTGATAACAACATGCTGTGTTCTGTTTGCTAAAAACTCTTCAATTCAGCCACACAGCTGGTCTGATATTCCGTAGGCTCTTACTTTGTTTATCAGGCGACAGTGCGGAACTGTATCGAACGCCTTCCGGAAGTCAAGAAAAATAGCATCTACCTGGGAGCCCGTATCTAATATTTTCTGGGTCTCATGAACAAATAAAGCGAGTTGGGTTTCACACGATCGCTGTTTCCGGAATCCATGTTGATTCCTACATAGTAGATTCTGAGTTTCCAAAAACGACATGATACTCGAGCAAAAGACATGTTCTAAAATTCTACAACAGATCGACGTCAGAGATATAGGTCTATAGTTTTGCGCATCTGCTCGACGACCCTTCTTGAAGACTGGGACTACCTGTGCTCTTTTCCAATCATTTGGAACCTTCTGTTCCTCTAGAGACTTGCGGTACACGGCTGTTAGAAGGGGGGCAAGTTCTTTCGCGTACTCTGTGTAGAATCGAATTGGTATCCCGTCAGGTCCAGTGGACTTTCCTCTGTTGAGTGATTCCAGTTGCTTTTCTATTCCTTGGACACTTATTTCGATGTCAGCCATTTTTTCGTTGGTGCAAGGATTTAGAGAAGGAACTGCAGTGCGGTCTTCCTCTGTGAAACAGCTTTGGAAAAAGGTGTTTAGTATTTCAGCTTTACGCTTGTCATCCTCTGTTTCAATGCCATCATCATCCCGGAGTGTCTGGACATGATGTTTCGAGCCACTTACTGATTTAACGTAAGACCAGAACTTCCTAGGGTTTTCTGTCAAGTCGGTACCTAGTATTTTACTTTCGAATTCACTGAACGCTTCACGCATAGCCCTCCTTACGCTAACTTTGACATCGTTTAGCTTCTGTTTGTCTGAGAGGTTTTGGCTGCGTTTAAACTTGGAGTGAAGCTCTCTTTGCTTTCGCAGTAGTTTCCTAACTTTGTTGTTGTACCACGGTGGGTTTTTCCCGTCCCTCACAGTTTTACTCGGCACGTACCTGTCTAAAACGCATTTTACGATTGCCGTGAACTTTTTCCATAAACACTCAACATTGTCAGTGTCGGAACAGAAATTTTCGTTTTGATCTGTTAGGTAGTCTGAAATCTGTCTTCTATTACTCTTGCTAAACAGATAAACCTTCCTCCCTTTTTTTTATATTCCTATTAACTTCCATATTCAGGGATGCTGCAACGGCCTTATGATCACTGATTCCCTGTTCTGCACTTACAGAGTCGAAAAGTTCGGGTCTGTTTGTTATCAGTAGGTCCAAGATGTTATCTCCACGAGTCGGTTCTCTGTTTAATTGCTCGAGGTAATTTTCGGATAGTGCACTCAGTAAAATGTCACTCGATGCTCTGTCCCTACCACCCGTCCTAAACATCTGAGTGTCCCAGTCTATATCTGGTAAATTGAAATCTCCACCTAAAACCATAACATGCTGAGAAAATTTATGTGAAATGTATTCCAAATTTTCTCTCAGTTGTTCTACCACTAATGCTGCTGAGTCGGGGGGTCGGTAAAAGGAGCCAATTATTAACCTAGCTCGGTTGTTGAGTGTATACATCAGTGTTACAGGAATTATGACATAAGTAAATACATAAACGATCAGAATAACTTTTGAAACATCAACTTTACACATGAGCATTAAAACAAAACAGAATAAATAATGTCTAAGCATCTTTACAAGGTAAATAACATATTATTAATGCCAATTATATTTGGGGATAACAGTATTCCTCATCATAGTGAATATAACTTAGTATTAGAAGAAGAAAAAATTCTATGAAACTACACAGAGACAGGAAGAAAACAACTACACAAGGGTACACAAACACATAGTGGGATAACACAAAAGGAAAGGACAGGGTTTGTTTTCAGTGTAACATTTGGTGCTGCAGTCCAACCCAAAACTTCATTCCATATATCATCCCTCTTATTTCAACATTTGCTCCAGCCAAAAAAACATCCTATCCAAGCATGCTTTCTGTATTCTGTTCACACATTTCTTACCATTATCTTACCTCAACATTTATTTCCAAGAAAATCCTACCTAAACCTGTTGTCCCTAAACCCTACTTTTTTTGTTCATATCCTCTTTCAAAATTATTTTTTTTTGGCCACACCATTTTCTTATAGCTTCTCAATGCATTTCTTCCAATTCATCATAGTTAGTTTCTTATATGGTCTACCCCCTCTTAAGGTAACTTAAATCTACTGAGCTCAGATGCTAAACTAAGGGACGAGGCAATGCAGCAACACAAAACAATTAACACAAACAGCAATGACAAAAAAATTCAAATTGGCGAAGCAATTGCAAAATTACAACTAATATAAGGCACTGTGCAGCAAACAAGAAAACTAAATCCGTAGTAAAACTGGCTTAACAGCGTAATACAAAGTCAAATTCTGTAACATTATGCCTGGCAAACAGCAGCACCAAATAACAAAACTTATATCTAAACATGACATAGCTCAAGCAGAAAAAATATTACACTAAAATGGCCATGTCTAATACCTATGTCACATCTTAACACTAGAGTGATGCATCACGAGAACTTACACTAGCAGATAAGTTACCAAATCGTATAGAAATTATTTATGCAATTCCTGTGAAGGGAAATGTCTACTTATGTGCTCTCATTTTCTTGGAAGTAAATCATAAATTTCTTATTGACTGAATCTGTAGGCATAAAATAACTATATTAGTACATATATTAAATTTTATTTCAACTAATGCTGCAGTGCAGCTAGAAACTAGATATTAAAGAAAATGAGCAAATATGTACAAAGTAAAGCATAAGAACATCATTCAGTAGTCATGAGGCATTTCATAAGTTAGTAGAAAAATCTCTCAACTAGAGAGACAGTAGTATTAATCAGGTGTATAGACATAAAAATATTTCTCGTCATTTCATTAGGCATTTCAGTAAATATCATAAATTAAGAGCTCCACAGTGTAATCATATGTTTTCAAGTTCGACCAAGTCGTTTTTGCGATGCTTTCTACAAAGTAATGTCAACAGCGAGGTTAATGGCCTCTTTTTTTCTCCACCTAATGGCTTTCTTTTGTCAGACGACTACCTCTCAGCTGGGTGCCCACGACGCATTACGTGCAGGTGGTCACTTAACTTTCTTAGGGAAATATTTACTACAGCAGTTTCCGCTACAGTGACAGTCTCATATAAAAATATTTCACAGGTCAAGAATTTGCGTTACAAATCTGTAGAAACAAAATGCTATTGATGTAACAATGTCCAAAGAACTTTCGTCGGCATTGTAATACATTCACGCATTTACATACACATTTCATAACTCTTAAAGTACGATTCTTGGTTTCCAACATCCTTTTTCACAAGTCAGAGTCCCTAACCACTATTCATTACTTCACAACTTTATTGTGAAGAATTTTAACAGTTGCTGCCGCAGCCATGTTTAAAATCATGAAACTATTCATTACTACTTACCTTATTCGTCGACACTTCTTCAATATTTCATCTTAATAAATATGTAGCATAATAAAAATCCTCATATAACATCGGCTTATTGATCATAAACATACCTCAACAGCATAATACACACGTCGTCGTAAAAATAACATCATAACACCTCAGTCAAATCTCAAAAACGTCGTAGCTTTCTGCAATAATTTCAAAACCTAAAGAAAATTCTCTGCCCATGTCAAAAGTGTCATCTACCTCAAACGTTCTTTAAAAATCAGGATCCCATACCAAATACATCATTCAAAGCTCTCATAGTATCACAATGGTTCCAAAAAAATATGAACAGTGCACAAAGTACAGACAAAATACAATTTCGTAAGTGTGAAGTAATCCAACTCTGTAATTGCGTAAACATGTGTCACTGACGTAGTAAAAAGATGTTTGTTTCTCTGTTAAATGATCAGATAGCTGTGTAATTTATGTGTTAGAGAAATATGGTACCGATGTGTTAAATTGTATAAGCAAATACCATATTAGCTAGGGCTCCTTGTGCTTGCCAAACCCATGGTACACAAAGTAGGCGTGTACCCCCCTGAGATTTATTGTAATTATACCCTCAGGTGTTACAGATTACAGCAATGGAATGAAATGTATCACGGAAAACTTTCTTTGTAATTCAAAAATCTTTAAAAATAAATGTTTTAAGTACAAAATTAATCACTCAAATACGTGTCCTGTAGCGCTAAACTGTGCATCTTGTTGTAAGATAATCTCTGTGGAAGTGTCGTAGTTATCGTCCTCCAAAAGCTAAGTTCTGCAGAAGTCAATGTACTGATCTCATGATAAACAAAAGTGAAATGCTTTGCGTATAGATATCTTACTTATTACGCTTATTGCCGTGATGAAGAAAGTACTGTGCTGTAACGTATTGTTGTGCTACGGAAAAGGCTGTCTCATTGTAGCTGTACCACAAAAGTTACTATTAAACATGTTTTACTTTCCAGAAGAATTCAGAAAAACTGTGCAGATATGAAACAGAAACACCGCAAAAGCAACACTGTAAATTGTCACTCATTAGTAGTGTCGTGATAAAATCATGTAGCTGTCACATTAACTAACCACTGTGTCATCTGTTCGCAATAACAATGCATTCGTAATTTCTGTTTGAATAAGTTCTCTTGGTTCTTGACTGGATATTTAACTTTAAACATTGTTGCATGGTAACAGTTTCTAAAGCATACTAGTAACGTGAAGTGAAATGTTTTATGGCAAAGACAAAGTTAAAAAGCAGATTATCTTTCAATAAACGGTTTTACATGTGAAATGTGGTGTAAACCTTTGCTCTTCTCAGTACGCAGAGTTTCAACTTGAATGCAATTATCATGCGGTATTCGTCCGTAAAGAATACTGGAATTTTGCTCACGGTTAGTGTCAATGTTATTTTTCCCTGAGCCAGCGGGCGCAAGTGGCTGCCTGCGGTGCGAGTCATTGTCTGTTTCTTTGTTGGCGCGTGTCGTTATTGGGATTAAGAAACCTAACTTCTACAAATTCGCCTTGCCGAGAGGGCTCTGCTCTGTTTAGATCCCGCCTGTTCTGATGCAGTTCAGGTCTGTCGTTACGATCATATCGTCTGTCGTCATGTCGGTAGATTCCATAGTTTCTTTCTTGTCAGTCACGTGGTGGAGAATTTCTCCCTGAGGCATAACTGTGCGCTGGACCGTTGCATCTAAAGTTATCCTGTCTCCCTTGATAATTATTGTTTTGGTTCCCATATTGTCTGTTTCTCTGATTGTCTCTGTGATAGTCATTACCGCGGAGAGGTGATCTTTCCCTGTAATTATTACTACTCTGCCAACGGTTGTCATACGGGTGGTGTCTGTTTTGGTCACGATTTGTGTTGTGAGAATAGCCTTGTCGTGTCCAGTTATTATTTCTTTCATCGCGGAATTGCGACGGATGTGACCTGTAGTTGTTGTGCTCCTGTTTTCGCCTTACGTGATTGTCAGTGTCAATTTCTAGTTCTTGTAACAGTCCCTGAAAAGCTTCAATGTCGTCTTTGCAACGTCCTGCTAAAATAATATGTCGTAAATGTTCAGGCAGTTTGATTAAGCAAATGCGGATGAGTTCTGAGGGGCTGTATGGGTTTGACAGGTACTGATTCTTGTGCAATATGTCTTCAAAATATTTCTCAAGACTGGGAAATTCAGATTGTTCGAAATGTTTCATCATTATGATGCCAGGTTTTACTCGGTCTTGTGTGGCTTGAGACCAATATGCTGAGAGGAATGCATGGTAAAATTCTCATTCACTGTGGCAATCGTGAATGACCGATCGCATTCTTACAGCTGGTTCATTCTCTAAGTAGCCACACATAAATTCTAACCTGTGCTCCAATGACCAGTTGGGAGGGAAACAATGAGAGAATTGATGGAGCCATGCATGTGGATGAATGTCGTTGCCAGAATTCTTAAACGTTTTGAATTTACGTGTAGTAATGAACAGCTTATAGTCAAAATCATCGTGTCGGCGAGTAGCATATCGGTCATTGTTACGTCGTGTCGGCGGTTCCATCTCAAAATTCGGTGTACCTTGCCAATTTCTTTCATAATTACCGAAATGCCCTGTGTTATTATTTTGTGGCTTTTCCGTATTTCTAAGTTCCTCTTCCCATGTTGGAGCACGAGTGTCCTCTGAAATATGTAATTCTTGTATTACCTGCGTCAACTGATCTTGTACTTCCCGGATTTCTCTTTTATACTGTGTATTGATTTTGATTTTGTTTGAATTTTCTTATTTGTTCATACTCTTCTGTGTCAGTGAAGGCTACGGGTCTTGTGTCATTCAGATCATCATCTACTTTTGTAGATAAGTTAGTGACCTGATCCGAAAGTTCGGCTACTTTCTCCGATAGTGTACTTATTTCCTCCATGTGTCTTTCTGAACCAATTTTCAGGGTATCTACTGTGTCCTTTAAATTTTCCTGAGTTTTTGCAAGTTGCGTAACCGAATCGGTAGATGCAACTGAGTCAATTTTAGCTTGCAAGGTCTCATGATTTTCATGAACAATAGTTTGCAGTTCTTTTATGGCTGGTTCGTGATTCTGTAATGCATTTTCATGACGCGAAAAAATAGGTTGGAAATGCTCACAAATTTGTGCTTTTACGTCATTACAGACCTTTTGACATTTCGATTCGATGTTATGTAACTCAGTAGTTAAATCTTCACGTGTTTGTTCAAGTGTGGTGTCTAACTTCCGAAGATTTTGTTCCATTGTGTCTAACTTTTTAAGATTTTTTCCCATTTGTTGCATTAATTGTAATAACAATGCATTAGTGTCTGGAATCTGTTCCTCTACGCTTTTCGGCAGTGCATTTGCACCAGCAACATTCACATTTTGACAAGCGGAAAATGTGTCTTGACTCATTTGAGAAAACGGTGAGAACCCAAAACCTGAGTCTACAGTATTTGCAATATTGTGTTCTGTCATTCCAGATTCCTGAGGCGAGTTGTTGCCGACCGATCGATCGAAAATGCTTCCCTGTTCACTACCTGTTTCACTGTCTACACCATTATTTGCCGCCCGCTCCATTTCCCTATGCACAATTACCAAATTACTACTTCGAATGTCTGTTAATTCACTACACAGTGGTGCTGATAAGCTACGCTCTTCGTCACTATTATTTATCAGTTTACTTTGGAGCCTAGTGTTACGTTTTTCACACGCCATTATTGTCACAATATTTCACACGACAACACAGAAAAGCACAATTTGAAGAGCAAAAATAAGAGAACACATTAACATAGCACTGAAAATAATGTCTAGTTAATTGCAAGCGCAGCTGCGAAATACTTGGTGCAAATCTACATGCATGCCACAACTGTTTTACTGTGCAACAATGAAAAACCACAACTACCAAGGAAATTCTCTCTATAATTACGCGCTAGCAATAAACAAAAGCTACACTAAATACACAAACTACAAGAAAAAAATCAGAAGATTCCAGTGAGGTATCCTAGGCTAAGGGTCGACATATGAAACGTCCCCTTAGAACAATTTATACACGACTGTGCTTAACCTGACACACAATATTATTTAGCGCAACGCAATCTGACTTTCAAAAATCCCTACAAAAGAATGGCCCTGACTAACATTAAACTATACCTTTCACAAATAACTTACCTCACCAAAAATCTTCATTACTCGAACTACTGCAATACAGCGAGCGCCACTATTGCCAGCTAAATAAAAGATTCAAACTACAGAAGGCACTAACTACTGATAGGGATAGTTAGCAAATGAAAGATATTAATATAGAACAAACAATGTATTTACCTTAATAGTCATAATATATATATAGCAGTTCATGACAAATTACAAAACTCCGCCATCTCTCTCCACACATCCCACTGCTGGCGGCTCACCTCCAACTGCGCAATGCTACGCGCTGTTCACATCCAGCTGCCGCTGCCCAACACTACAATGGCAGACAACAATGCAAACTAGCCACAGGATGCACACAGCACAGCCAGTGATTTTCATACAGAGCGCTACGTAACGTTGCCAGTAAGAAAATATAAACAGCCTACTTACAACTTATTGTTTCAGTTGATATATGTAAAAGTCGTGAAAAAAATTAAAATTAAAACTCACTCTATTCATTACGGATAGCGAACTGCAGCTGCAAAATTTGCATTTTATGGGAGTATGATACTCAACCGTTTGCGTTTCTGAATCCTAACTCGATTAATGCTTTGCATCATTAAGTAGTTTTCAAGCCACTGCAGGCTCATCTGCAAGTGTAGGTGTTACAGGAACATTTTCAGAACATCTAGCATGGTCCAGATAAAACTTATATCTGATGCCTGATAAGTCTGCAGTAACTTAAAACTAGTTAATGATACGGAAACTAAATCGTATCAAAATCAAAAAAAAAAAAAAAACGATTAATTGTGTATTGTACCCACATAAATCGCCAATTTCAACTAAAGCGCTAGCATTTAAAAGCAACTTAGTATTCATGTTTATGCTTATTTTATAGATGATAAGAAATCTTTTGACACTGTTCAGCAAGACAAATCGATGGATGTCTTAAGCGAACTGGGGATGGACGGTTGTGTCTTCCTTTGTTGGAAGCAAAGTGCTACTGTGCATGTCGATGGTCAGCTACCTGAAGAAGTATCGACACGAGAGGAGTTCGCATTCTTTCTGTTGTGGATTGGCAAGACAGCCAACCCACTATGAGAGGAAGCCGAAAGGCACGCGTTTTAGCTCACGCAGGCTGGCGTGAGGTCTGGAAGAGGCCAAGGAATGAGACTAGCAAAAAAGGACGTAGCTGTGGAATACTTAACTTTAATCCGTAATTGATGAACATCGCTCTTGACGGTACATGTTTTACAGCATCAATAGTAACTGCTAATGGCGCCTTGCTAGGTCGTAGCAGACGACGTAGCTGAAGGCTATGCTAACTATCGTCTCGGCAAATGAGAGCGTATTTTGTCAGTGAACCATCGCTAGCAAAGTCGGCTGTACAAGTGGGGCGAGTGCTAGAAAGTCTCTCTAGACCTGCCGTGTGGCGGCGCTCGGTCTGCAATCACTGATAGTGGCGGCAGGCGGGTCCGACATATACTAACGGACCGCGGCCGATTTAAAGGCTACCACCTAGCAAGTGTGGTGTCTGGCGGTGACACCACACTTTCGCCATCCATTTTTAATATCTATTTTGAAAAGATTTTCCGAGAAGCTCCTAATAGAAAGTATCAAGGAGTGACGGTTAATGGAGCTATAATCAATAACATCAGGATGTATGATGGTAATACTATCTTATTTGTAACCAGGCTGGAAGATCTGCAAGGGCTACTGAAAACTGCAACTGAAGAGAAAAATACAAAAGGGTTATGTTTAAACCTCGAGAAGACGAACTGGATGGTTGTCAGCAGTAACCGAGATGAAATTCAGGGCACTGTTGCACTCGGTAATAAGAAGATCGAAAGGGTTCCCTCATAGAGGGGATGTCGGGTCAACGATAACTGCGACTTCTCTCAAGAAATTAGCTACAGAATTGAACAGTCCAGATGTTATTTCCAGAAAATGAAGAAAACATCTGACTGACCGTGACATAAATACCACACTTTGCACTCTGTTGCTTTGATGCTACGAGTTCTGTATCCTACTCTTGTAGAGTTGAGTCATGGAGACTTCCTGCAGTATTAGGGAAGGTACTAGAGGCATTTGAAATGAGATCACATTGAAGGATGCTAAGGATACCATGGACAGATAAAGTCACGAATGTGGCACTACTGCAGTCTATGGACAAAGATTTCGAAAAACCCCAAAACAATCAAGAGAAGAAAACCCCAATATTTGGGCTGTAAACAAAGAGGTGACAGAACTCATGCTAACTGTATATGCACATATACAGTTAACGATACTGTCGAGTACACAGGGTAAGAAAGGGCAGTGCATTTGTACTGGGGTGATTCATGTGAAAAGGTGTCCGACAGGATTATACCCGGACAATGGGAATTAACAGACATAACAAATGGTTCAAATGGCTCTGAGCACTATGGGACATAACATCTGAGGTCATCAGTCTCCTAGAACGTAGAACTACTTAAACCTAAGTAACCTAAGGACATCACGCACACCCATGCCCGAGGCAGGATTCGAACCTGCGACCGTAGCAGCAGCGCTAGACCAGGTTATATTTGGCTACTTGGAGACAATTTGCAGCCATTCATGGACTTCATATTCCCAAACAACGACGGTATTTTTATGGATGACAATGCGCCCTATCACCGGGTCACAGTCGTTTGCGATTGTTTGAAGAACGTTCTGCACAATTCGAGCGAATTATTTGCCGACCCAGGGACATAATCGAAAGGACAGCTCGTGCAAAAAATCTTGCATCAGCAACACTATCGCAATTATGGAGGCTATGGAGGCAACATGGCTCAATATTTTTGCACGAGACTTCCAACGACTGCTAGAATCAATGCCACGTAGAGTTGTTGCACTACGCAAAGCAAACGGAGTTCTGATACAATATTAGGGGGTATCCCACGATTTTTGACACCTCAGTGTAACAAATACATACATTGCAACTGATACTTCAAGGAAAGATGGAAGAAAGACAAGGTCTGCAACGAAGACGGTTATCCTGGCTAAGGAATCTAAGCCAGGTGTATGGATTGACAATAGAATCGCTGTTAAAAGTGATGGACAAACAACAGATCATACTGAAACTTCCCGGCAGATTAAAACTGTGTGCCGGACCAAGACTCAAACTCAGGACCTTTGCCTTTCGTGGGCAAGTGCTCTACCAACTGAGCTACCCAAGCACGACTCAAGACCAGTCCTCACAGCTTTATTTCCGCCAGTATCTCGTTTCCTACCTTCCAAACTTCGCAGAAGCTCTCCTGCAGACCTTTCAGAACTATCACTCCTGGAGGAAAGGAAATTGCGGAGACATGGCTTAGCCACAGCCTGGGGGATGTTTCCAGAATGAAATTTTCGCTCCGCGTCGAAGTGTGCTTTGAAATGAAGCATCCTGGCGGATTAAAACTATGTAACGGACCGAGACTCGAACTCAGTACCTTTGCCTTTCGCGGCAAGTGCCCTACCAGTTAGTAAACCACGTATCCAGCGCTGCCTATCGGTTCAGTCCACGTGGCTTCCAATTTGTCCCTTGGCAACAGTTTTCACTTGTCTCGTGATTGAGAATGTTGACGAGATACAGTGTATCTAATGAACAATTTCATATAATTGATGTAACACTGATAAGCTAGAAATCCATATTCTAGTTATTATACTATGTCTTTAAACAGTGGTGATATGTAACATGTTTTCACATCTTCTGACACCAGTTTCTGTTACATTTTATATCTTTTGAAAATGACGGAATGTCGAATTCTGCAAAGTGATTTTGGAAATAATAGAAAGTGTGGTCAAGGCATAAGAAAAATTAATTAAAGGACATCCAAATGGCCGCTGCGTCTCATAGAATTTTGGTGCAAGATATAACTCTGAGGCCTTTACCAGCTAGGATTGATAGAAAGAAGAGATCCAACGAAGAGCGGCTCGCTTCGTCATGAGTTGTAGTTGGCGTGAGAGCGTTACAGGGATACTCCGCGAATTCCAAAAACGAGTGCAAAAACCGGCCAGCAGATGACGCTGGACATCAACACGTCGGTGACGCCGCATGAGAATCGTGTATAAAATGAGCTGTAGTGAGAGAGCCTGTCAGATGCGCCAATATCCACGGCAAGTTGACTTCACCAGAAACGGCACTATCAGTGAAGCTTTTCTACCAGAGTGGTCAATCTGCTGCTGCAGCTTTACGATCTTGTAGTCATAAGAAAAATATTCGAACGGGTAAAGGTTCTTTGACAGGTGTCGCTGTGAAGAAAATGACGAGGAGGAGCGTGTTGTTTAAATGATTGCCCCCGTAGTGGGACACAGGTGCTACTGTTGCTTGGACAGTTAAAGCACAAATGAAGACTATAGAGGGTTCATCTACACAAGTTAGTTCTCGCACATCGCACTGGCTTTGCACGCACTACTGTTTAGACAGCATTAAGGCGTATAATCCATTGCTATCCGTGCAATATCCATGCTCATCGCGATCTGTTACATGCGGAGTTTGAGAAGCGAAGAGTTTTTGCGGCGTGGACACTTCAAAAAATGAGGGAAGATGACGACTGGGGTCTAATGTGTTTGGGACCGACGAAGCCTGGCGTATGTGGACACTCACAACGCAAGAATCTGAGTTACCGAAAATCCTACAACTGTCGTGGAAACGACATTGCATGACGAGAAAGTGACGATTTGGTATCGACTCACCACATCAATTGTGGTGTCACCGCCAGACACCACACTTGCTAGGTGGTAGCTTTTAAATCGGCCGCGGTCCGCTAGTATACGACGGACCCGCGTGTCGCCACTGTCAGTAATTGCAGACCGAGTGCCACCACACGGCAGGTCTAGGGAGACGTACTAGCACTCGCCCCAGTTGTACAGCCGACGTTGCTAGCCATGGTTCACTGAGAATTACGCTCTCATTTGCCGAGACGATAGTTAGCATAGCCTTCAGCTACAGTTGCTACGACCTAGCAAGGCGCCATTACAAGTATAGATATTGAGATTCTATTAATGTTTAATGTATCATCATGAGCGATGTTCTACAAATGTGGATTAAAGTTAAGTATTCCAGAAGCTACGTACTTTTCTTTATAGCATTCATTACGTATCCTGTTTCAGACCTCACGCCAGCCTGCGTGAGCTTATAGCGTGCATTTCGGTCTCCCCAAACAAAACAGTGTTGGCACTTCTGTCGACACTTCATCAATCGTGATCGGACCCCTTTTCCTACGAGGAGACGCCTTTCACACTGTCAGCGTGACGGGTGCGAGGTACGCCAATTGTTGCAGAAACGCAATCAGCCTGGCTGATAAAAAATGGCTGCTGGAAAGTACGAATGTTATGCAGAATGGCACTCGATCCCATACTGCTACACGCGTGAGAGATATGTTGCGAACATCTTTGGATCGCGTGCTGAGCCGCCAGTCCCGTCATGCTTGAACTCCCAGGTCCCCAAGACCTCACTCAATCCGTGTGATTGTTTGTTGTGGGGTTACCTGAAGTAGCAAGTCTACCGTGATCGTCCGACCTCATTAGGGAAGCTAAACGACAACACCCGACGACTTCTTCACAGCTGTACCCCAGGTATTGTTGGTGAATTACTGCCGTCATACTTAGTATTTTCATAAATCGTCTTTGCTAAATTTTTTTTTTTTTTGCTAATTATTGCTTTTGTTTCATATGAAGCGTCATCTGTTGGTAATTTTGTGCACCTTTCTGGTTTCATAATAGCAACTCACGTCATTTCAAGAATGTGGTTCAAATGGCTCTGAGCACTATGGGACTTAACATCTGAGGTCATCAGTCTCCTAGAACGTAGAACTACTTACACCTAACTAACCTAAGGACATCACACACATCCATGCCCGAGACAGGATTCGAACCTGCGACCGTAGCAGTCTCGTGGTTCCGGACTGAATCGCCTAGAACCGCACGGCCACCGCGGCCGTCTCAAGCATGTGTGTCTGTTTTCACCTCTCTATACATTATTCCGTGAAGTATCAATCTTTCAAACGTTAACGGACTTTTGGGTCACCCTGTAGATGTAGATGAAGAAGTAGGAGGTGAATCACTTTGCTGGCTACGCTGCAGCCCGAGATGGGCGTTCCAGCGAGCCCGGCAGCTGGATGCAAATGTGCGGGCAGTGGGAGAGGCCAGCGGTCAGCGGCCAGCGGCCACGGCCAGCCGGCTGCCTTGCAGGTCTTTGCTCCCAGCCGTGGGAGCGCCCCGCCCCCTTCCTGCGTTCCACGCAAGGTCGCCGCCTCCGGGCAGCCGGGCAGCTCGCCCCACGCCCCAGAGCCCATACCGCCAGGTAGCAGCCGGCTGGAGGACACTGCCTCCAGCACGGAGGGCTCCAAACCTCCCGTGTCCCAACGGATTTCACACGTTTCTTGCAACTCTCGAATGCCATTTATCACTTACACACACACACGCACAAACACACACACACAAACACACACACATACAAGTGCCGAAGCAAGCGCTGTCTCTGGCGTTTCACAGGAAACAGTAAGCTTGTACGCGGGCTACGGTCCCCATGCGACACTCGAGCCCGAAACGTATCAGTTAAGGGGGGCACCACATTAGGAGGCTGTTTGACACTGTCAAATGCTTTTTTTTATTCCAGCCTCTGATCACGATATCAATTCTTTAGACGATGACCGGTTTCAATCCGTATTGACCATCCTCAGATCTTTTTTACACCATGTCCTAAAGTGGAGGATGGTCATTACGGATTGAAACCGGTCATCGTCTAAAGAATTGATATCGTGATCAGAGGCTGGAATAAAAAACATTTGACAGTATTTCATCACTGCTTGTGTACGCGATTATATGTGACACTGATTTTTTGGGATTTTTTCGGGTAAGAAATTAATCAAATCTTGACATCATTTCATTCATATTTCGAACAGTCTTTGTGAATTTTTTGGAAGAATTTCAGCCAAAAATAACAAAATTAAGTTGTGATGTCAGCTGAAGGTTGTGAGTATAGTTCTCCAATGGCGTACAGTATAGCCATTCCGATTTTTTGATTTTACATTAATAACCTATTTTCTAAGTATATGAACTCATTGCACGTGAAAATAATGAAAATTAAACATTTTGCAGGCGTTGGAACAATTTACTTCGATTTTCATTTTTTCCCCCTAATTGTGCGAAGAAAAATACACTTAAAATCATAATGCCATCTCACAAGTTGGTTCATACAATTCGTAGTTTTATAAAGAATCATACTATCAAATTTCATAATGATCGGTTCTATAGTTTTTGAGTTAGACTGCTCGCAAACGTAGAAAAAGTCATTTCGAGATAAACGCGTTTGAAAAATAAATTCTCGACAACTAGAAATTCAAGGAAGTTAGCAATAATGTATAACGCTTACCGATTAATCTGGGATTCCAGCACTTCGTCTTCCTCATAGGCTTCGTTCTGCGCCTGCAGCGGTTTTTTCCGTGCTTTCCGACCTTCCTTCGATTCCAATGAACTAGGTCGATTCTGCCGTCTCACGCGCCGGTTATCCATTTGTTCGGCATAATTGAAGTTTTGCGTGCCTACTACGATTCCTGCCTCGTTCATGAGTATCAGAAGGCATGAATTTCCGTCATTGACTAATCCCGAATAATACGATGCTAATTTATCGAAATTTAGTCCAGAGTGCAAGTGTTTAGGAGCTAATCGCCAAATAGTGTGTGGCCTCCTAAACATCTCTCCAGTAATTCATCCCTTGATAAATCTTCATAGATGGAAGAATTTCCTTCTGTACGTCGGGGTGCAATGGAGTAGGGTGCAGTTCACGTTCGATTCCAAGGGCTGTTCATTTCTGCCACCCGCACCAGCTGTCTTCTCCCTCTGGGCAATTCTCGTGTCGAGGATTTTCATTCGTAGATATCATATAAGAGTATGTCGCCATAACTGCTTTTTTCATGTCTTCCACACTATCTATATGTCTTCGAATGGCTAGTCCATAAAAAGTGCTGAGCTTTTTCACTGATGACTCTGTGAGTTTGCCTTTGGAACCAAGCTTTTTAGTTTTTCGAATGTTTCGGAGTCGAGTCCCCATTCTCTTCTGCGCTCGAGCCTGTACCCGATGTGCACTCGGTTCTGTGCTCATAAAATCTAAACGAATGCGAATTTCGCTTTGAATTTTGACAGCGTATTCTTGGATAGTTAAGCTAACGATTTATGCAATAAAAAAAATCAGACTTTTTGAACCTCCTAATGTGATTTCCCTCCTTAACACCCGTCGGCACGTGGGCCTCACTTTCCAACGTTAACAGTGAGCATCCCGAGTCACCTTGCTGCTGAACGCTCAGAAAGGATGAGACTTGCGCGTGTGGTACGTGTGCCTCAACACGGTATACATGACCGTAGCGCGCTCCAGCGGCAGTTGTCGGCTGTATCTGGCTCGCGAATCACACTGCTTACGAAATGGACGGGCTTAAAATTCCCACGTTACCTCTATTAAAACGCACATTTCCCCTCCCTTACCCTTATGCTGGTCATGTTGGTATGCCTGTCGCTACTGTCGCTGGTTCGAATCCTGCTTCGGGCATGGATGTGTGTGATGTCCTTAGGTCAGTTAGGTTTAAGTATTTCTAAGTTTTAGGGGACTGATGACCTCAGAAGTTAAGTCCCATAGTGCTCAGATCCATTTGAACCATTTGTTATGTCTGTAGCATACATAAATCATATGCATGAACATGTAACGAGCGAGGTGGCGTAGTGGCTAGCGCTCTGGACTCGCATTCGGAAGGACGACGATTCAATCCCGCGTCCGGCCATCCTGATCGACATTTTCCTAAATCGCTCCAGGCAAATGCCCTGATGGAGCCTTTGAAAGGGCACGGCCGACTTCCTTCCCCGTTCTTCCATAATCCGATGAGACCGATGATTTCACTGTCTGGTATTCTCCCCCAAACAACTCAACCCATGAACATGTTATAAGGTAAATAAGAAAGTACCATGTCCAGTCAGAAAGGACATCGGCTTATAAAAGCTCCATTACTCGTAGTGCAATACAAATTTACAAAATTCCTCCACAAAAGATAAAAATTATTAAATCATTCTCACTTTTTAGTAAAACTGTACGGTCATTCTTACTTGATCACTTCTTATTCAGTAGTAGGAGCTTTAAAACATGTAAAATACGAAACTTGGAGCAAGAAAAGTGCAAAATATCGTGCTGCAAGTAATTCAAGCTGTCTTGTAGATAAAGCCAATCGAACGAATTCACTCCTCAGAATGAGCACACTTATATTTCCGTAATATAGAACGTTATTAATTACAAAATATCAGAGACTATTAGATAGTACGAAGGTTATACTCCGTTCATCATAAGAATTATAGCTGATGTAAACAAACACAAGTGCGGTAATTGGTCAGCAGTCGTAGCTCTCGTACACTGGTGTTGTTCTGCTCTTGGAAGCAGGTCCAACAAATGTGTTCGATATTTTACTACTATGCCACTGAAAATGAAACTTTAAGACCTTCTGGTGTATTAACAGTCATCAACGTTTTTCTTAATCATACTGTAGCTACGTAATTTTTATTTCGAAAATCGTGTACAGTCACAGTCTGTGTAAACGCTGGTTGTGCTCTAGTTTTCTCGCTGTTCATGAAGATGGATGACACTGCTTCCTGATCCGTAATGAAACACGCACGCAGAACACCGTTAATGGCGAAAAACAAGTTGTTAAGGTTTTTGACAAGATTACAGAGAAAAATCAGATCGTCTCTCAAGAAACAGTACATATTTTAAAAAATGCAGCTTAAATTAGCTATTTGCCTGGTGGAGTTGGTAGGGGCGTAAGCTGATAATCGTGTGTGGTGATGGGCGGCAGTACGAAACTCGTTGGTGATTTTTGTTTTGTTTTTTGTTTGAGTACCTAAATCATTTAAATATGAAATTCATCAAATAGGCGGTAATTAACTCATCCGTAGCCATCATTTTTCAAGCAAAATACGCGTGTTATAGTTTGTAATTACATATCACACACAAAATTCTGGATTTCATTGCAAATACACATTCTTAATCATCGATTTTTTTTATAAAAGATTGTTAAAGATTGTTGAAGTTAATGAAACATTACACAATTAATTATTTTGGAGAAAAATGAAAAATCTAATAATACTCTTTGTTTGAATATGACCATTGTTTTGTAGGACAGATGTGGTCTCACACTAGCGAGAGTGATAAGCGTCATATAAACATGGAAAACAACTTTCACGGCGTTGAGTACATTATACAGATGCTGCATTTTTACACTTGTCTCCTTAACAGTGTGGAATAAACACAATGGAATTGATCTGGGGCCTAGCTAAGGGATTTGTCGGGAGAAATAGAAAGACATTTAGGCTGCCTAACGTACTTGAACTTACGCAGAAAAGCTTTCTGACACGTCACTGCCGAGCGATGGCGAAATGCACAACAGCACGTCAGAAAAGAGGATGAGGAAATGTGAACTTTTTGGTGGCTTAGGATTCTGTTACTGATCGCCTCGTTATCAAAGTAACAGTACTGAAATGTATTCCCCGGAGTCCGATATGAAAGGAGTTCAGAGATTACCAGACGACTGACTGCAATACTTTCAATGGCTTCAATATTTAGCTACATGGTGAAATCCCAGTAATGCGCTTTTACGCCACACATAGCTAATGCAGAAAAATTACCCTTGTTAAAGTCAGGAATTTTCATCACTCTTCGTTTTAATTACAATATTACGTCAGCTAAGATCAAAAGCATGTTATGTATATTCCGCCCAGTCACCTACAAAGCGTATCGCCTGAGTTTTCACACATATTATTTCCTTCTGTTTAGAAATTAAATAACATTCAAAGCTGAATTGTTCTCTGCTCGTCTGTTTTTACGTCTTTACTACAACTGTTCACATCATTGCAGGTTAGGTGGATCACTTGCCTGGCCAGTGCTGTCCAAGTTAAATGCGCCGGTAAAGCTGTTGGCACGTATGATCGATGAGTCGAAGTACGCGTAACGCACAGCATAAAACGTATCCTCATTATCATACTTGACTGTACTCGAGACAGCTTGGCTTCCGCTGCACGTGAAACGAAATCCAATGACGTTCCAGCAAACGCGGAAAATACATAGTGTAATGTTTACATGAAGTTTATTCTTATGATGAACGGAGTATAGTAAGAAAATACTTGGATCTAACTAGTCGCGAACTATAGCAACACGCGATTCATTCCCTCACAATTCTCCGTCTCTACGCTACGCCGACCACAAATAACACAAGCCTATACTTTGCATCTTTCCAGCTCCTGAATGTTGGTTGGTTGGTTGATTTGGGGGAGGGGGCCAAACAGCAAGTCATCAGTCCCATCGGATTAGTAAAGTATGGGGAAGGAATTCGGCCGTGCCCTCCAGCTCCTCAGAGTTTTAACCTTATATGTTTTACTAACTGACATTTAATTACAACAAACTGTACAAAGGACAAAGCATTTTTGATGAATCCACAATGTGGCCTTACCTTGAAACAGCATCATTTCACAATATGCAAGTTGCAATAATTCTTTAATCACCATTGTAACGTTTCCCGTCATTTTGTTACAAAATTCGTAAAATTAACTATGGGTTTTCGAGAGATCTTCAACTTGTGCTACTTACAAGGGCAACTCTGCATCGTAAACTCCTCACTTTTAGTAGTAAAATGGCCCAATGATTAGGCCGTCAAAAACCGAACACATATGAAGCATGAAAAGGAGGTGTACTGAACAGTGAAAAAAAGAAGCAGGACAGAAACAGTGAACGGTCCAAGCTTAAGATGTGCCACATCGAGCGAGTTGCAAACACTACAGAATCGTGGTTCTGTGGTCCCGGCGTTGGACTGAAAATGGGAGATCCTGGCTCAAATCTACCTCATGTTTTTTTTTTTTTTTGTTAACAAAATTATGAACTATCCGTCCGGTCAGTGTCCGTTCGCTGTATTCTGATTTGTGTCTGTGTCATGGTGTAACGTCCGTTTGCAACAGCGTAGTATGAGGAAGAGATCTCCAGGCATACTTAGCTCCTATTTGCTCTACACAAGTACCACATGTTATGACTTTTGCCTTCCATTTTGGAAGCTTTGAAGCTTGAATTTCTATGCTGCAATATTCTAACGCACGGCTTTCAGGGCGGGATGGTTCCCCTTATTCCGCCTCACTTACACTATGTCGGCTATTGCTGCGCAAGCAAGTTCACGTACGCGTACACCACCATTACTCTACCACGCAAACATAGGGGCTACACTCGTCTGGTGTGAGACGTTCCCTGGGGTGTCCACCTGGAGGCCGAACCGCATAATAACCCTGGGTTCGGTGTGGGGCGGCGGAGGGGTGAAGTGGACTGCGGTAGTCGTCGTGGGGTTGTTGACCACTGCGGCTGCGGCGGGGACGGAGCCTCTTCGTCGTTTCTAGGTCCCCGGTTAACATAACATAACATAACATGCTGTAATATAATTCACACCCGTTTATTTGTTGTTTTCACTTCTGTAAGAGTACTACGCAGCACACCGCCTGTTCTCAGTATTCATCACATTTACTTGCGACGGTGGTACAATGAAGAGCCAAAGAAGCTGGTACACCTACCTAATATGGTGTAGGGCCGCCGCGAGCCCGCAGAAGTGCCGCAAAACGACGTAGCATCGATTCGACTAATCTCTGACGTACTGCTGGAGGGAATTGACACCATGAGTCCTGCAGGACTGTCCATAAATCCGTAAGAGTACAAGGAGGTGGAGATCTCTTCTAAACAACACGTTGTTAGGCATCCCAGAATAATCAATAATGCACATCATGTCTGAGGAGTTTGGTGGCCAGCAAATGTGTTTAAACTCAAAAGAGTGTTCCTAGAGTCACTGTGTAGCAATTCTTGACGTGTAGGCTATCGCATTGTCCTGCTGGAATAGCCCAAGTCCGTCGGAATGTACAATGGACACGATTGGATGCAGGTGATCATACAGGATGCTTACGTACGTGTCACTTCTCAGAGTCGTATCTAGATGTATCAGTGGTCCCATATCACTCCAACTGCACACGGCATTACGGAGCCTCGACCAGCTTGAATAGTCCCCTGGTGACATGCAGGTTCCATGGATTAATGACGTTGTCTCCATACCCGTACACGTCCATCCGCTCGATACAATTTGAAACGAGAGTCGTCCGACCAAGAAACATGTTTCCAGTCACCAACTGTCCAATGTCTGTGTTCACGGGCCCAGAAGGGGCGTAAAGCTTTCTGTCTTGCAGTCATCAAGGGAACACGCGTGGGCGTTCGGCTCCGAAAGTCCATATCGATGATGTTTCGTTGGATGGTTCGCATGCTGATATCCCAGCATTGAAATTTTCAGAAATTTGCGGAAGGGTTGCACTTCTGTCACGTTGAACGATTGTCTTCAGTCGTCGTTGGTCCCGTTCATGCACATCTTTTTCAGGCCGCAGCGATGTCGGAGGTTTGATGTTTTACCGGGTTTCTGATATTGACGGTACACTCCTGAAATGACTGTACGGAAAATCACAACTTCAGCGCTACCTCGGAGATGTTGTGACCCACCGCTCCTTCGCCGACTACAACACCACATTCAAATTCACTTAAATCTTGATAACCTGCCACTGTAACAGCAGTAACTGATCTAACGACTGCGCCAGACACTTGTTGCCTTATAGAGGCGTTTCCGACCACAACATCGTACTCTGCCTGCTTAAATATCTCTGTATTTGAATACGCATACCTACACCAGTTTCTTTGGCGCTTCAGTGTATATTCTTACCACATGACTCATATTCTATAACGAACGTATAGTATGAAAATTGCCAAGATTACAGAATGAGAACACGCACGTCAATAGCCGGTCGGAATGTTCATAATGTAGTGGAAAAAAAATATGGGGACGAGGGAGGTTTGAACACGGATCTCTCACTGTGCAGTCCAACACAGTGATCACACAACCACAACGACTTACTTCTTGTAATTCACTCGATGTGGCACATCTTGAGCTTGGACAGTTCCCTGATTCTATTTTACTTATTTTTTCGCAGTTCAGTACTCCTTCTTCCTGTTCCATGCTTTATCTGTGTTCAGTTTTTGACTGGCTATCCACTGGGTCTTTTTACCATTAAATTTTTGTGCGGGGTAGGGGTGGGGGGGGGGGGAGAGCGTGCGGTGGGGAGCTTCCCTTGTTAGAAACGGCCTTCAATTGGAAGCCAATATGGCATTTCGCGACTCCACCGAAGAGAGATGGCGTCTTGTGACATAGGTGGCGTTCTTCCATTTCACTGGGTATGTTCAAACGCACGTTTAGAATACCTCATATGTTAGACACTGCTCTGCACGTTCGGAAAGACTCCGGCACGCTCAACGTTGGCGTTCGAATGCACGGTCCCTGTGCCGACAGCCTTAGGGGATAGAGTTGTACGTGATAACACACATCAGAAGTTCTTTTCTAGTCAGCTCTGTAACAGGATATATATATATATATATATATATATATATATATATATATATATATATATATTCCATTTTGAAATGATAGTATTTACTTTGTGTGGTGCAGTTGCTTTTTGAAATTACGAAAATTACTCCGGAAGAGTTACGGTTTTTTCAAACTTGAAAAACTGTTCCAAGGTACAAGGTAGTCATGTACCATAGTAACAAATAAGTAAAGCAGTCATCAATCCGGATACGGTCTTGAACACCGCAGTACAATACTAAGCATGGTCGTGTAGGAAATCGTAAGCCGTTACCTTCCTCTGACCTTTGAACTGACTTGCCCACTGTAACATATCTTTTGATGAAAATGCAGGGCTGAACTGTTGTGCCTAATTAAATAATGATGAAGGGACACGATAAGAATGTCCAATGACATTGGAGTGCCGCGTAGCAACTACTAATATTATTTCAGTTAAAATGTTCGGCGTAACATTGCAGAGCGATATGAAGTGGGACAAGCATGTAATGGAAGTTGTGGGGAAGGCGGATAGTCGTCTTCGGTTAATTGGTAGAATTTTGGGAAGATGTGGTCCATCTGTAAAGGAGACCGCTTACAAAACACTAATACGAACGATTTTTGAGTACTGCTCGAGAGTTTGGGATCCCTATCAAGTTGGATTGAGGGAGGACATAGAAGCAATTCAGAGGCGGGCTGGTAGATTTGTTACTGGTAGGTTTGATCATCACGCGAGTGTTTCCGAAATGCTTCAAGAACTCGGGTGGGAGTCTCTGGAGGAAAGGAGGCGTTCTTTTCTTGAATCGCTACTGAGGAAATTTCGAGAACCAGCATTTGAGGCTGACTGCAGCACAATTTTACTGTCGCCAACTTATATTTCGCAGAAAAACCACAAAGATAAGAGAGATTAGGGCTCGTACAGAGGCATATAGGCAGTCATTTTTCCCTCGTTCTGTTTTGGAGTGGAACAGGGAGAGAAGATGCTAGCTGTGGTACGAGATACCCTCCGCCACGCACCGTATGGTGGATTGCGGAGTATGTAGATGTAGATGCTTGCGAGTTTACGTCAACACTATTGAATGAGAAACTATTTCTTTTGGTTGTACTTATGTAAAAGCAAGGGCTTGGAAAAAATCAATATCTTTAACACACTGACGTTACACCAATCTTCATTATTCGACAATTGTTCCACTTGTGAAATATGCAGCACTAGATTATCATCTTCTTCTTATTGTAGCATAGACACGATACGGAGTTGATGCTACTTTTTGTCAATAATAATGGGAATATTGCATTTTAAACCTGTTTCATTCTATAAAACGAAAAAATTCTCAGGTCTGTTTTAATTAAACCAGAACAGTAATTAAGTTGGAAGCGGCTGGTTTGGTAACACGACGATCGAGCGGCGTAAGGGCTCAATCGTTAGTTATTGTATTATTAAAATGTCAAGCCTGCATCTTAATTCAATTTTTTCAAAATAACTTCTTTTCCATGTACATTAACTACTTACACGGTAATTCGTTACCAAATCAACAATGACCTGTTGGCTTGAAGCTAATTTTCCTTCAATCTATATGAAAGTCAATGAGTATAATTTCGTTTGAAGTAATAACTGTCAGTATTCGCAATAATTTCAGTTGCAAATAAGAATAGTTGCACGTCCCATTTTTATCGCCTATGGAGTAGGTCTTTTTGTCTGAGACTTTGTGATGCCTTATAATCTGAAAAATTAATGTTTATACTAAAGTAACCACCTCATCAGCCAGTTATTAGGGGGACGTACGGAGTCACGTGGATTCCGAAGCACACAACAACAGTACTTTATTCAAAGTTAAAAGTGTTGAAATCAAGAAAATCTTCTCAATCCTGTGTCTAATAATCTATTTGTTGACACATTATTACTTTACTGCACACCAATAATCAGTAAGCGAAACAAAATTAAGATGAGGTACTACCAAAAACCAGTTACACAATAAAATTTTTTGAAGGAGCAGCTAGTGGCTAATAACACGAAGTTCCACTTACAAAACAGGGAAAATTGTTAAGACATTACAGAAACTTAGCTCATTTTCAAATATCACGTATTCCATGGTAGAACACCTCCTTCCATTTCAAGGTACGAAATGGTACGCGACCGATAAAGCATGTTATTTAACTACGGGTAGCTTTAAAAATGTACTGCATTTTGCTGAACACAAAGCTTTGTGTTACAGGGTAAAGTCAAGCACCGGCACGCCATTCGGTAACAACAGACAAGAGATGATGGCTGTGAGAAGAAGTCAGCCAATCGCACGCTGACCGATCCATCTCCAGGACGACAACGCGACAGCAGCGGCCCCTAATGTGAAGAGGACACAAGCGGCGCGACCGACCGGTGACGCCCAATTCAATAGCAGTTTCAAGATTAGGCACTTGTATAGCAGCGTCAGTTCTATTCCCTTCGCTTGTACTCTCCATGTTGACTTGGAATTGTACACTCATGGAAATGGAAAAAAGAACACATTGACACCGGTGTGTCAGACCCACCATACTTGCTCCGGACACTGCGAGAGGGCTGTACAAGCAATGATCACACGCACGGCACAGCGGACACACCAGGAACCGCGGTGTTGGCCGTCGAATGGCGCTAGCTGCGCAGCATTTGTGCACCGCCGCCGTCAGTGTCAGCCAGTTTGCCGTGGCATACGGAGCTCCATCGCAGTCTTTAACACTGGTAGCATGCCGCGACAGCGTGGACGTGAACCGTATGTGCAGTTGACGGACTTTGAGCGAGGGCGTATAGTGGGCATGCGGGAGGCCGGGTGGACGTACCGCCGAATTGCTCAACACGTGGGGCGTGAGGTCTCCACAGTACATCGATGTTGTCGCCAGTGGTCGGCGGAAGGTGCACGTGCCCGTCGACCTGGGACCGGACCGCAGCGACGCACGGATGCACGCCAAGACCGTAGGATCCTACGCAGTGCCGTAGGGGACCGCACCGCCACTTCCCAGCAAATTAGGGACACTGTTGCTCCTGGGGTATCGGCGAGGACCATTCGCAACCGTCTCCATGAAGCTGGGCTACGGTCCCGCACACCGTTAGGCCGTCTTCCGCTCACGCCCCAACATCGTGCAGCCCGCCTCCAGTGGTGTCGCGACAGGCGTGAATGGAGGGACGAATGGAGACGTGTCGTCTTCAGCGATGAGAGTCGCTTCTGCCTTGGTGCCAATGATGCGTATGCGTATGCGTGTTTGGCACCGTGCAGGTGAGCGCCACAATCAGGACTGCATACGACCGAGGCACACAGGGCCAACACCCGGCATCATGGTGTGGGGAGCGATCTCCTACACTGGCCGTACACCACTGGTGATCGTCGAGGGGACACTGAATAGTGCACGGTACATTCAAACCGTCATCGAACCCATCGTTCTACCATTCCTAGACCGGCAAGGGAACTTGCTGTTCCAACAGGACAATGCACGTCCGCATGTATCCCGTGCCACCCAACGTGCTCTAGAAGGTGTAAGTCAACTACCCTGGCCAGCAAGATCTCCGTATCTGTCCCCCATTGAGCATGTTTGGGACTGGATGAAGCGTCGTCTCACGCGGTCTGCACGTCCAGCACGAACGCTGGTCCAGCTGAGGCGCCAGGTGGAAATGGCATGGCAAGCCGTTCCACAGGACTACACCCAGCATCTCTACGATCGTCTCCATGGGAGCATAGCAGCCTGCATTGCTGCGAAAGGTGGATGTACACTGTACTAGTGCCGACATTGTGCATGCTCTGTTGCCTGTGTCTATGTGCCTGTGGTTCTGTCAGTGTGATCATGTGATGTATCTGACCCCAGGAATGTGTCAATAGAGTTTCCCCCTCCTGGGACAATGAATTCACGGTGTTCTTATTTCAATTTCCAGGAGTGTATATACTGAAGAAGATTTATTGTTTTGTATGTCGCCATTTGCTTGCGACACATCTGTGTACTTGCAAAACTTAAGTAATGTAATTTTCATTTTGTAATTAAACTCGTTAATATGAGTTGTTTGAATGTTTCTCTAGCGATCAGAGTATGTAGGTTTCATAGACACTAGACTTTATAGCTGAAGAATTAACAATATCCTCTAAAAGCACTTAAATTTGAAGAACTCATACTATTTACGCCTGCTACACAAAATACAACCTCAGATCTCACAACAATAAAACATTGAAAAATACCGGAAACTACTTAAGGCGGTTTCTAGCGCGTATTCCTTCATGTGAATCAAATCAGAAATTAGACTGAAATACCGACAAGAAACATCTAGTGTTTCTTGGGACACCAACGTCCAGTTGCAATACTCTCCTCTATTTACGAGGTGCATTCAATAAGTAATGCAACAATTTTTTTTTCTGGAAGCAGGTTGGTTTGATTCAGGATTCCAATACACCGTATTATTTCCCACTCTTCCGGCTATAAAACCCATTTTTCAACGTAATATCCGTTTAATGTGAAGGCCTGACGCCACCTTAGTGGAAGGTCGTGTATGCCCCCATGGTACCACTGTAGCGATTAACGTCGGAGCCTTCTTGTGGCTGCATCATAACCTCCCCGACATCCAAGTAATGCAGCTCGAAGTGCATCCTTCACATGCCAAACAGAGGGAAGTCGGAAGGTGTGAGACGCGGGCTGAGAGGTGGATGAGGAAGAACAGTCCAACGAAGTTTTGCGAACTACTCTCTGGTGCGCAGATTTGAGTCGTCGTGGCGAAGGAGAAGTTCGTTTGCATTTTACTGACGACAAACATACTGAAGTCGTTTCCTGAGGGTAGCGGAATGCACTTCCCAGTTGATCGTTGCACCATCGATGAGGACATCAAACAGAATAACCCTTTGAGAGTCGCAGAAGACCGTCGCCACGACTTTACCGGCTAAGGATGCGGCTTTGGACTTTTTCTTCGGAAGAGTGGCGGTATGGCGCCACTCCAGCGATTGCATTTGTTTCTGGTTGGAATGGATGAAATTGGAAATTTGTGGTCAGGACTATGGGACCAAAATGCTTAGGTCATCGGTCCCTAGGCTTACGCACTAATTAATCCAACTTAACCTAAGTTACGCTAAGGACAACACACACACCCATGCCCGAGGGAGGACTCGAACCTCCGACGGGGGGAGCCGCGCGAACCGTGACAAGACGCACCTAGACCGCGCGTCTACCCGGCGCGACCCGAAATGATGAACCAATGTTTCACTGCCTGTGACGATCTTCGGCAAAAAATTGTCACGATCAGCCTCGTAACGCGCATACAATTCCGCACAGATGGCCCTTCGTTGTTCTTTATAGTCTTGCGTTAAGCGGAGAGGAAGCAAGCGGGCACATACCTTTGAGTACCGCAACTAATGGACGAGCGTGTAAGCATTACCGATTGAGGCGTCCCGTTGTGCAGCGACATGCTTAATTGTGACCCGTTGATCACCTCGAATGAGAGTGTCCGCACGTTCCAAAATGGCAGGAGCCAAAGATGTGAGCGGCCGGCCGGCACGCGCGAAATCGGGGAGGTTGGCGCGACCTTATTGCAACGATGACAGTCGCTCGCCCAACGACTCATCGTGCTTTTGCTCAGGGCTATGTCTCCTTAGACATTCCGCGACCGCCTGTAAGTATAAGCGATGCTCTGTTTTTCCGCCAAAAGAAACTCAGTGAAAGCTTTCTGCTTGGAACGCAGTTCCGTTACAGACGCCATTCTGATGCCTACGTATAGCGCCTCCACCTATTAGAATGTAATGAAACTATAGGTGCCAAAGTAGAAATGTTCCACGCTGTCCCATAACAAATTACCCATATTTCCAACCGAAATTGGCCGAAAAAAATGTGTTGCATTACTTGAATATTGTGTATTGAACCGGGGACCTAGAAACGACGGAGAGGCTTCCATCCACCAGAGCCGTCAGTGGTCCATAAACCCCTCCCCCCCACCTCCCCCTACAAGCCACAGCAGTCCACCCACCCCACCGCTTCCCGACACCGAACCCAGGGTTATTGTGCGGTTTGGTCCCCAGTGGACCCTTGCCTTTCCACTGCGTTGTTGCTTTGCTGAATCAGATGCTGGAGCTTAACTCTTCTCTTATCCGTCAAGACCCTTCCATATAGGGTAGACAACGTTAGCATAAATTATCTGTCATTCCTCCATTCACAGAGAATAAGGTTTCACATTATTTGCCACTAAGCGAAAATATACTCGACGTGGTGAAAGAGGATGCTTTATTAGGAAGGTTATAGTGAGGTCATATTACGCATTTTCCTTGATCTTTCCCGTAAATCTCATCCCCTTCTTGAACGAACAACATTGCAAAGTGAATGTAAACTGTCCTAGGAATCCCATCATCCTACTTCTCACCAGTAGACACTCTTTTAACTTTCTAAACTTTTTCCCCTTACAGACCCACAAAATAACGAAAGGAAAACAGTTTTTCTCTTACTAAATATTCGTTGTTTATGCGTAAAACTTCGGTATCAAGCACGTTTTAGTTTATTATTACTTTATTGGATCAAATGGCTCTGAGCACTATGGGACTTAACTGCTGAGGTCATCAGTCCCCTAGAACTTAGAACTACGTAAACCTAACTAACCTAAGGAAATCACACACATCCATGCCTGAAGTAGGATTCGAATCTGTTACCGTAGCGGTCGCGCAGTTCCAGACTGAAGCGCCTAGAACCACTCGGCCACTCCGGCCGGCATTACTTTATTACTAACTCTGTTCGCTGCCTATTTTCTAGAAATACCCACTCCGAAACTAATAAAAAGAGACGTAATTATCATTTTGCGTCTCCAGCCATAAAGGTTTAACATGCTTAGCGTCAAACATTCAACACATTAACTCATTTGTAAGGTAATGAGACCCTTGAAACTGTTACGTACATGGGAGTTCGAATTTTTTTTAAATCGAGGGTGGAGGGTTGACTCGTAAGCGAAACTAGGGGATTCGCAAACTCAAAGTGAAACCTCACAAAATAATGGCAGTGCATTGACTAACCAATGCGGAACCTGTTGATCGACGGTAGAACTGCAACTGGTTATTGCAGTCTGTGTATGAAGAGAGCTTAATCTGTGTTTGTTATGTTGCCCTTATCGGAGTACGTGAACTCACAGAACAATCGATGCCGAAGTTTTGCATCATCAGTTAACTCAAGAACCTCTGCATGATGTAAAAACAGGAGTGTGCTGTGCACCCATAGTAACGCCAATATTTACCACGATCTTTCTCCCGCATACATAAGCATCTAATAGATATGTGGGAAGAAAGACAACAATCTGATGTTCCCTGCAAGACAATCATCAATATCACGGTCAAGAAACTCGATGCGTGGGCAGTTGCAGTTCTTAAGGAAAGACTCAGTTTTGCACCCACTCCTAAATCCGCTCCTACCACGGGCGCCATCAGCTCGGGCAGCTGAACGATTTCCACCTGAAGCAGCTGATGAAGTACGTCGCGAAACCTGTCGTGATCTCACGTGGACAACACCTACGAAATCGAACATCTCTAACAGGGAGACGCAAGTATTACGTAAACTGAGAGGAGATACAGACGTCGTGAGCTTGCTAGCCGACAAAGGCAATGCAATTGTGCTCCTGTCTCACCAGTATTACAGTGGAGAAATGCGAGACAGTGCATACCATAAGATCGACAGTGAACCTACTAAGAGAGAGCAGGTGAGAACTATGGCGCTTCTCAAAGAATCCAGCTAGCCATACAATGTTGTTCAGAATCTATGATAGGTGAGCCATGCTAAAAATTTGCTTTTGAACAGCGCGCCGCAGCGCGTAGTGTGAAACAGTCGCCTTCCGTTTCTGGCGGTGGCGCCGCTGTGGAAATCGCAGCTTTTGTGTCTCCCTCTGGTGGGAAAGGGGAAATGTTGCCTGTTCACCTGCATTTAAGGGGCGCTATGAGCTCGGCATGGGGTCAGTCTGTCAGTCTCGGCGAGTTTGGTCAGTTGGTCAGCCGGGTCAGTGTGGAGCAGTCAGTGTCTGTCTGTCGTGCCGAGTGCTAGTATGTGTTAGGCCGCCAGTCTGCTCGAGTTTGTTTAGGCAATGGTCATTGGCGGTTGAATCGATCGGTTAGTCGGTCGCGCACTGGGACCCAAGATGACTGGTCCGTCTTGAGCGTCGGCGCATGTGAGGTCGCCACGTCAGTCCAGTGGGCCGCGCCGTAGAGCGAGGGGTAGTGGTTTTGCGGCCGACACGAGAGCAACAGGAGCCAATCCACGACATCTGTCTGGCCGGCGCGAGCTGCGACACCGTGAGACAGGAGATCAGCGCACCTTCATGCGTCCGTTCAAGCGGCTGGCTGCGGACGGTTCGGGAGAGCGTTTTGGGGGTGCTGCGCCAGGTCTTTCCCAGACATCTCAGGTTATTAGAAGTTAAGTGATTCGTGTTATGTTGTTTCATTTACTTGTTAAATTCTACTTGTTTTCTTGGTCAGTCTCTCGTACCCAGCTTGCTCGCCTGTCTCTCATCCGCATTTGTTAGGCAGTTAGTGTCTGTCTGTCGGTCTCCCGTACGTTAACAGCTGCCTCTGTCATGTTTGTCGGATTCAGTGTTAACGAATTTATTGTTTAAAGTGTAACGGCCGAGTTCCTGAAATATGTTTTTATCTTGCCTATCATCTGGCGAGGCGGTATATGTGTAATGTAGAGCATGTTGTACATCTTATGTAAGTCTGAATTTCATGGGTTTTATTTAAATAGTTATTTTTATAAAGGTGCCACCCTTCCACCGTAAGAGTCCTTTTAAAAACAAATTGCACTTTCGGTGGAAAATAATTTCTTAGTGTGAGTGTTTGTACCATTTCCATCTCTCTTACGGGGTGCATAGTTAATGTGTTTGTGTGAGTTGTTAAAATTTTTAGTTTAAAGTAATCTTGTGTGTTGCAGATTTGCACCAGTGTAGTCTTTCAGAGGTTGTTGTGAGCGGTCGTAACTACGGCCGTGTTGAAAGGGAGTGGCAAGATTCTCAGCCCGAAGGCTCATACTGTCAAGATTGTTCTTTCTGCCTCTAAATAAAATTGTAACTTGATATTTCGAGAGTGTTTTTCTGCTTATAAATTTTAAATCTGCTTTGAAAAGACTTTCATGAATAAAATTCTCTTTTGTTAAAGGTAATTTCATTTTCGTCAGTTACTCCCTGGCAACTACTTCCACGGTCACCTAGTGTGATTAAATGTGTTAATGTTCTTGGTGAATCGCTGGTAAATAAAGTAAATTCTCTAAGAAAAGATTTTGAAAGTAAATTCACGGTTCAATAGGGAACATCAGTTTCCACTGATACTTTAC
Source organism: Schistocerca cancellata (assembly GCF_023864275.1). Lineage (NCBI taxonomy): Eukaryota > Metazoa > Arthropoda > Insecta > Orthoptera > Acrididae > Schistocerca > Schistocerca cancellata. Next base: position 298,131,784 of record NC_064634.1, on the reverse strand, counting down.
GGACAGCAGAAAGTTTACAAAATCGAGGTGTCTTTGCGCCCAATTGTCAGCAACATTGGTGCCCTGGCGTACTCATTCGCTAAGTACTTGAAGGATTTGCTTAGCCTTTACTTCGGGAAGTGTTCACATCACATTCGCAGCTCTGTGGATTTTTTTAGGGTTCCTAATAACTTTAAGCTTAAGGGTACCGACATCATTGTGAGCTTCGACGTTGTCTCTCTTTCAGTCACAGTGGACTTATAAGAATCCTTAGATTTACTGGCCGAAATTTGACAGAGTGACGACCAACGTAATTAGATACTTTCTACGTCCACATACTTCCTTTTCGGCTATGACTGTTACGAGCAACGGAACAAGTAGGCACAGGGAATCCACTTTCACCAGTTGTCGCCAAAACACATATAGAACATTCAGAGGAAGGAGCCCTACATTCAGCCCAGTGGGACCCTACCTGTTTCTTCCGGTATGTGGACAACACCTTTGTCATATGCCCATATGGAAGATACAAGCTGAATGATCGCTACATATATCTCATTTCCATACAAAAAATCACCAGTTTCACCATGGAATTCGAAGTGGATAAAGAGCCCCCCTTTCTGGACAAACTGGTGGAAAGAAGAGCCAGCAGCATATTGAGCCACAGAAAGTTCCAGTAGAAGATGCCCAGCAACCTGTTCCACGGCGCAGGGGAAAGAGATTCTCAAAATTTTCAACCTCTCTGACACTGAAAGTCTCCACCAAGAACTCGAACGTCTGAGGACAGCGTTCCGGAAGAACGGCTACAAAGAGCGGCCAATACGGAGAGCCCTGCGTCCTACACCCACGGTGCAACAGCGGAACCAGAAGAGGAACCTCGCGCAGATGTGGCTTCCGTTTATTCGTTTTTGTAGCCCATTATCCACGAAGACAGAACGAATTTTCCGGAAACGTCAAGTGAAGACAGTCTTCTGCAAACCATCTAAAACACGGGCTCTACTTGAAGTGTGGAAGACGACCTCAGATTACGAAAAGCCGGGGTCTATCAGATACTTTGCCAATGTGGCAAGACATATATATGTCATATGGTGCGTACTCTCAAAATTCGTTGTATGGAATACCAACGGCAAGTCAGATTGCAACAGTGTAACGAGTCGGCAGTCGCAGAACGTTGCCTATATGAATTACACCCTCTACTAAGGCGCAGTTAAGAAGATATCGAAGCGTAATCAGTTTTTATAAGAGATTTATAAATGGAAACTTGTGAACTCCTCGACTCTGCCAACTTCCAAACAAGAAGGTTCCATAGACTTGGGGTGCTGTGAGAGAACATTAATTCCTGTTACTAAAGTCAGCATTATCAACAACATCAATACCGTCACATCCCAACCTACCACAGAAGTTCTGTATGGCCACAGAGAGTGCCTATACAAGATTAGGTGTTATGATCTTCCAAGCGCACAAAGTAGCATAAGGATAAGACAGAAATTCTTTCTACAGTCATTGTCCCTTATTATATTATCAAATATCTCACTGTTTATGTTGATTTTACATACTTTATATGTTTTGTGTGTAAAAGAATCCTTGTGATTCAATTCCTAATTTGGCATGTATAAAATATGTGCAGGCCCAGAACAGAAACGAGGCAACATGAGCAAGTGCCATACAGTTTCTGGAGAACGCAGATGGGCACGCGTATTCTCAGTGGAGACAGCGACACGGTTGCCGATCCAGCTAATGGAGGACCGACGACACAAATCCGAGTCAGGCCATCACAGCTCATGGAACAGCAGGATTTCTTTGTCATGTGGGCTATCCTATCTGGCCGATTCCACAGAAGGACATCCAAAGGACAGAGGACACACCGGCGAGACGATCTATTGGTCGAAAACTTGAGCAGAGCAGGCAGCCGGGTGCCTGGGCAGGACGCTGCCTGACGCTCCGACAGGACCTAGAGGGCACAAATGAGGCTTCACCATTCGCAAGAAGATTTCAATGGTCCACTGCACCAACATTTCCCAGAGCGACATTCTGCAGCCCACAACAATAAATTCTTAATCTTCATGCTCTTATTACCCAACCAGTCAGCCACACCATAGTCACACACAGTTCTGCGCTGTGAAATAGTCAACCAAAATATAGCTACTTTTCAGCTCGTGAGAACACCAATCAGTTATCATCTGTAGTCAGAGTACTAATCAGCACTACGTCACCTTCAGTTAACCCACAGATTGTAGAGAATGCAATTTGTGCTATTCCAGTTTCCAGTCTCGTCCTGCTCTTACCGGAACCACGAACATCGTAGAGTTGTCTGAAGTTGAACAACACTTTTGTAACCTAAAACCACAACCACGAACAACACCCATGAAAATTATTCTCAAAGAGACTAAATATTGAACCATCCCTTCTGTGCACGAGACCGTCAATATTGCGCCTTCATGATATCATGCACTGCCATTTCGCCGGCGAGATTCGCTTGGCCCACATCACACTGCCATAAACATGAGGGAAGGATGCCTGATACTGCCTGTTCCCGTTCAGTATCCAGGGGTACAAATGCAACTGGACCTTGCCGCTGTCCATGAAATCCATACTCTCCAGTCACCCACTGACTCGAACCCAGCTTCGTCTTCCAGCTTGTGTGGAACTGAGGGGCAAGTGATAACGTTTTCGCTCTGTGGACTCGTGTGACATAATACTGGTACCACAGTCACTATGTACCGTGATTTTTGTTATGTGCCATCTCAAACAGGCATCATATGTGATCAGCAAGTTGAACTTGCGATTTGTGTAATGCTATTGAAACTGTGTAACATTTTCCCTTGTGTATTGTACTCATTTTGTATGAATCATTTTCGATTTAATATTGGATAACTCATCTGAAATATGATATTTTATGCTACATTTGTCCACACAGTATCAGCATACATGATACTCTTGTGGGGAACTATGTAATATTCTCATGTTCTCTTGTTGATCTTGAAGCAGAATAAACGGAGAGAACATTAATAATTTCATATATTACCATTCTTGTTACACAGTTAGAATTATTCGTTTCTTCCACTGACACACTGTTTTCTTTACACATATAACACGTGTTTTGTCTAGTTTCAGTTATTTGCAGATTTTTATCGTGCCACTATTCTCGCACAGATAACATTTTTCTGTTATTATATTGTTGACACAATGTACCTTCACAATTGTAACATGTATTTGTGGTACTACTGATTTACACATGTGTTGATTATTGGCCCACCACACACCTTGATTCATATCTTGTTCATGCTCACTTGTTCGCTTGGTTTTTGTTGTCTTTGTACATTTCGCATTTCATTTAACAGAAATATGTGTCATCATGTATCTCTTATAAGTATGAAAGTTGGTGAAAGTACTACAATTTAACATGCTGTTGTAGAGAATGTTGTCGGTAAGGACATTCAATCAAACAGCTTTTGTGCATATTTTTGCTTTTGCCCAGGGAATCCACATGTTGAAGAGGTGTAGAGCTTTCATTACGGATTTTTGATTGTATATAAATAAACGTTTTCTGCTAACTCTTACCACAGTAAACGAGCGTGAACGTTGTCATACTTGGTATAATTTGTCTTTTTGGATTACATGCTTGGCCTAAAAGAATCTTGCCCCATGCAGTTGGTAGGATGAGTTTCGTAGGCGTCCCTTGTGGAATAAAATTTCAGGAAGTTATTTTCGGAACATAAAAGGTTGGGGGGGGGGTCTATTTCGCGACGACTTTGTCTACTCATTAGGGTTCGTCCCAGAACTCCAAGGAGAAGAGTTCATGTGAAACGGATGCTTCACATAGCTGAGCGCAAGATTCACCCACACGTTCAGCTGTCTATGGTGAGCATCTTTGTGGCTCCGGTAGATACGGAATTTTCCATGTTGTTTTACAATATTAGTGGCGTATCCTTTCAACTTGCAGCAGTAATTGACCAATTAATGCATCCTGTATAGCTTTTAAGTTTCGTGGTTCACAATCATTGGCATGTTAGACAGAGACAATCAGACTGCGTTACTGTTGTTACTCAAAGAAGGAAGTGTTGAATACAGAATCCCATTCCTTCCTGGAACTTTGTGAACTGAGCTTTACTATTGAGGTAATTGTGATGTACACATGTATTGCAGGATATGTTTTCTGTATTGTTTACTTTGAACAGCATATTTCATGCGTGATCCTGTTGTAATAAATTAGTCGCTTCAATGTTCAGCCTTTTCTATTTCAATAGACAATATACTCTTTTCATTTACTAATTTTAATATATTTTTGTGGTACGTTATGTGGTAATAATTGTTTTACCACATGATGTCAGGTGTCAGTACCAGGGCTATAAAACATTCATAAGCTTCCAGACAGTCCATTGCGCACAGATTTCAGTAGTGCTCCATACGGATGGTTCTGTGTGGGCAGTCATTTCGAGGCAGAAACTTATCTCATGTTATGCTTACATTACTAGATACACTGACATGTTATAGTGTGTTACAATCGACACTGTGAAAAGTTTTTTCTGGATCCACAAACGCTATTATTGTCAGGAAACAGACATAATGTCTGATGGGATACCGCTATCACTGGTTATACAATGTTACTTATAATCCGTCTTGATTGCAAAAATGTTTATTCACATGACCGGTTACGGTTCCTCTAGAACCATCTTCAGATCTGCAATTTCGGTTACAGGAGTGACCCGTCCACACACAGCATCCTTCACACGCTGCGTCACATTCCTTAGCCTGGTAGGGGCCGGAGAGTGTGCTTGTTGGGCATTTTATTGCCATTGTCTTGTGTCGCCACCTGCTGGAAGGGGAGTCGTTAGGTTTACCACAGTGATATCTCTCCGTGACTTCATTATGACGTATCCGTGGACAGTTTCGATCGTTAATGAATCTATCGACTTTCGAGGCCGTATAGAGTGTGAGAGCTGTGAGCCTCCCTTGACAGAACACCTGGTATACTCGCAGTAGTAACTTACTGATTCTTAGAAATAATGTGAATGGTTGCTGTTTTGAAACCTAATTTCTTCCAAGCGTGGAAGTAGTTTGTGGCTAACCAGGTTATGTTCATTTCAAGAATGTTGTCCTCAAATGCACAATCATTGTGTGTGCCTCATCACTATTAAAAAATGGAAACGCATTGCACACCAGTGAATAAGTTACATCCTGCCTCATCTTATTCAATTTGACCTGTTTATTGACTTAGTTTTAACTGACTTGTTTATTCATTGGAGAAACATATACATGATGTGATCTCATGTCGTTACGTATACAAAAGTGAATATGCCTTACACACCAGAATGATAAATATAGTTCCGTAACATTCTTCTGAAACCGTAAAAGGGACTGATGACCTTAGCAGTTAAGTCCCACAAGATTTCACACACATTTGAATATTTGAAACCATAAAAAGATGCGACTGTGGTAGCCATTCTTGCACAAAAATTATAGCAGCAACTTGTATCTTCAATTGGTACAGTCGTCATAATTTTGGAAACTACTGCTACCTTTTCTTTCTTTGAATGTCAAAATCTGCCAAGTTCATACTTGTTATTTACATATGTGTTAGAAAAGTGTTTGACAATAAGCTCCCTCAGCGGTAAAAATGTACTATGTTCTAATTTGTGCGACAAAATAGCAGTTTAAAGCGAGAACGTTTCCTTTGCACTTGAAAGTAACTAAGACAACGAGAACAAACAGTAGCAATAATATTCCTGTAGCAGTACAAGAATTCATTTCGTCTACGTACGTCCTTCAATTGAAGATGTTCTAGTTTGAAAAAAGAAGTCTCCTAAAATTACTGCCTTGTAAATTTTATTTCGTACTTTATGAATGGCTGATAGAAAGTTACCTTTTAATTCTTTTTCACATGTATCAGTCTCTTCTCTGCTTTTTGTTCTGAGTGGTACCTAGCTTGTTTTACCAGGCATGGAGTTGGCGTGTTTCATGCTTAATTTGTAAGTTATTGACAGTGATAACTGACTCCTGGAAGAACGTTCTTGTATGTACACAAGATCAAATATTAGACAATACACTTTTATAAAATTACTAAAAAGGTCCCAGAATATTTCAGAAAAACGAACGCAAAAACAAGAAAAATATTAGGAATAGCAGGATGAACCAGTACACCAGCTACATTTCTCTTCGTAATCGGACATCACTACCCACTGCGCCGCTATGAACTGTTATACTTCGTGCCACTGGTTTATATGTCAACGTCATGAAGATTTTAACTACCGATATGAGTCAACCTTACATTTAATTATAACAAATCGTACCAATAACGAGTTGTATTCGATAGGTTCTGTGTATCTGAAGCAGCATATATTCATAGGACATACGTTGCGATTTAAAATCTATCAAATACGAGCTTCAACTAGAATGAAGAAGTCCGGTATGGCTTTCCCACATCTTAGAAATCGTTGTGATCACGAAAGTCGATGGGAATCTAAAACGGTGGAAACTGAGCATGTAGACGTCATGGACGAATGGAAAAACTGGTAGAAGCCGACCTCGGAGAAGATCAGTTTGTATTCTGTAGAAATGTTGGAACACGTGAGGCAATACTGACCTTACGACTTACCTTAGAACAAAGATTAAGGAAAGGCAAACCTACATTTCTAGCATTTGTAGACTTAGAGAAAGCTTTTGACAATGTTAACTGGAATACTCTCTTTCAAATTCTAAAGGTGGCAGGGGTAAAATACAGGGAGCGAAAGACTATTTACAATTTGTACAGAAACCAGATGGCAGTTTTAAGAGCCGAGGGGCATTAAACGGAAGCAGTGGTTGGGAAGAGAGTGAGACAGGGTTGTAGCCTCTCCCCGATGTTATTCAATCTGTATATTGAGCAAGCAGTAAAGGAAAAAAAAGAAAAATTTGGAGTAGGTATTAAAATCCACGAAGAAGAAATAAAAACTTTGAGGTTCGCCAATGACATTGTAATTCTGTCAGAGACAGCAAAGAACCTAGAAGAGCAGCTGAACGGAATGGACAGTGTCTTGAAAGGAGGATATAAGATGAACATCAACAAAAGCAAAACGACGATAATGGAATGTAGTCGAATTAAGTCGGCTGATGCTGAGGGAATTAGATTAGGAAATGAGACACTTAAAGTAGTAAAGGAGTTTTGCTATTTAGGGAGCAAAAAACTGATGATGGTCGAAGTAGAGAGGATATAAAATGTAGACTGGCAATGACAATGAAAGTGTTTGTGAAGAAGAGAAATTTGTTAACATCGATTATAGATTTAAGTGTGAGGAAGTCGTTTCTGAAAGTATTTGTATGGAGTGTAGCCATGTATGGAAGTGAAACATGGAAGATAAGTAGTTTGGACAAGAAGAGAATAGAAGCCTTTTAAATGAGGTGCTACAGAAGAATGCTGACGATTAGACACGTAGATCACATAACTAATGAGGAGGTATTGAACAGAATTGGAGAGAAGAGAAATTTGTGGCACAACTTGACTAGAAGAAGGGATCGATTGGTAGGACATGTTCTGAGGCATCAAGGGATCAGCAATTTAGTATTGGAGGGCAGCGTGGAGGGTAAAAATCGTAGAGGGAGACCAAGAGATGAATACACCAAGCAGATTCAGAAGGATGTAGGTTGCAGTAGATACCGGGAGATGAAGAAGCTTGCACAGGATAGAGTAGCATGGAGAGCTGCATCAAACCAGTCTCAGGACTGAAGACCACAACAACAACAACAACGACGACGACGACGACTTCATAGTGACGTCACCGAGTTGAGCCTAACGCCTCCCTGCTGGAAGCGGTACACATAGCGGCGGCTGTAGCAGAAAACGGAGCGGCGTGTTTTGCCAGCCAACGTCCGCCTCTGTGCGGCCGGATGCGCTCGCGGAAAAGCGACCTGACGCCCTGCGCCCCTCCCCCCCTCCACCGCCCGTGCGTTCCACCCACGCGCGCTCTGCTCAGCTGCCGTCAGCGCACGCCTAGCTGTAAATACACGCTTTGCTGGCCAAGTGCTTCCGGCCCCTGTCACAGCTGTGCTATATTTCCTCTTTGGATCGACACCGCTATTGGTAAGAATCCTCAGCCAACTGCATGCGGTCCTTCCATCTCTGACACCACCACGTATTTTCCTTCCTTCACGGTAGGAGTGGGAATGTCGAAAGCGCTCTAAGTGCAATTTTTCACAATACGCATTTTCAGTGCTATTGTATTCCCCGTAGATACTCTGTTGCATATCCCTAGACTCGTTCCAGAATCAGATTACGGAGAAAATGTTTCACACATTTATTACTGGATACAGCATGGTCTTTCTGCCAGTCGATGTCTCTTTCTAGAGCTCAAATGCCATGCATCAAGCTCTCCCTCACTTAGCCTGAGCTAGTGCGAACATATAACACACGAGTTTCCAGTGAGTGGGCGCAGCTTTCTGAGCGGCGACAAAGAATTTGCAATTATAGAGACACGAAGAAAGGTAAGCAGGACTTTTGTTCAGCACGATTTACACAAAACTCTTAAGTCAGCTAAAGATGGGAACCCATTCGATGTAATTCCAATGGGCACAACTTACTTCTTTGATTTTAAAGATTCTCCTGAAACAATGTCGTCAACGCAGGCGTGTAAGATCTCGAAGTACAGTATGTTCAAAGTGTCTCATACTCATTCAGCTCACTTAACTATTAAAAATTCTTACTCTGAAACATAAGAATGGAAAAACGTCAATGTTAGTTATTCCGTACTTCATCTGGGAGACCTGCCCTCTTTATCAGTTGCAAAACAGAAACACTTGTTGACAGTTTCTTTCTCAAGAGCACAGGGTGTTTGCTGTAGAACACTTGGTCCCAAGAACAGAGTTGTGCGAGATTTTCTCCTTGAATTTAGTTGTTTTCGTACAAAGGTTTTAAATACACCGGTGTACGAAATTAAAGAGCGAATGTAACTTTCGCTTAATGTGCCACTGCCAAGTAACATTCCTCCATGAAACTTGGACGACACGTAGGAAGAGCTGTTACAGTGTAGTACAGAAAGTAATAGGAAGAAATTTACAATGAGACGAACTGGAATGACTCAATCGAAGGCAATAATTACATTGAAGTGACCGCGATTCCTGGCAGTCTCCTGGACATTGAAAGCCTAGGACCTTAATAGGATGTGTAATCACCAGGACGTAAAGCATGCTCTCCAACGTGCTCCCACGCTGGCCAAAAAGTTGGTTAGGTGTTCTTGTGACACGGCATTGCATTCCTCCAGCAGTGTCGGTGCATATGGACGTGCTGCAGTATGTCACCCCAATGCATCCCGCACGTGTTCGACGGGATTTAGCGCAGGTACGGACATGTCAGCCTATTAGGCGAAATGTTATCGTGACAAGAGCACCTCCACCATCGTAGTTCCATGCTGTCGCGCAATGCCTTCCATAAAATTGAGGTCAGAGACGAATACACCCCTGAAAAGACGCACCTTGAGTAGCAATACAGTCTCACAATAACGTTGACCATTGAGTGTACCAAGATTTGGAGATCAGTACTCCCATGCAATATTCTATCACCCACACCACAACACCTGGACCACTAAAACGATCATGTTTCGGCAATGTTGGACGGCGGGATGTGGAAACACGTAATCCACTCAGGAACATCGTCGAACACGATCGTACTGGTACGGAGAGTCATAATAACGCGTGAAGGTAGTACCAGTGGTCTAGGGGTATGCCGGCACGGTAACTCAGCGTGTTCGGTCAGAGGGTTAGCTGCCCTCTGGAATAAAAAAAAACTGAGTTAATAGATCAACAACGAACTGAAACGGGTGTCTTGTGACGTCCGCACCGAACAGATGAAACGAACGACAACGTACAAAATAAAAAAAAAAGGGATAGCGTCTTTGATTTATAATCAAAACGTCTTCGGTCCCGGGTTCGATCCCCGCCACTCCCTAAATTTTGATAAATAATCAGCATTGGCGGCCGCAGACTTCCGGCATAAGAAGTCAGCCTCATTCTGCCAACGGCCTTGTCAAAGAGGGCGGAGGAGCGGATAGAGGTTCAGGGCACTCTCTTATCATAGGGGTGGGAAATTGCCCCTAAAGGCGGAAGAATCAGCAATGATCAACGACATGAGGATGCAGAAGGCAATGGAAACCACTGCATTAAAGACACGTAACGTGTATCCACAGGACATGTGGCCTGTAATTGAAGAAGTGTCATGATGATCTCTCCATTGGCAAAAGATTCCGGAATAGTCCCCCACTCGGATCTCCGGGAGGAGACTGCCAAGGGGGAGGTTACCATGAGAAAAAGATTGAATAATCTACGAAAGGATAACGTTCTACGAGTCGGGGCGTAGAATGTCAGAAGCTTGAACGCGGTAGGGAAACTAGAAAATCTGAAAAGGGAAATGCAAAGGCTCAATCTAGATATAGTATGGGTCAGTGAAGTGAAGTGGAAGGAAGACAAGGATTTCTGGTCAGATGAGTATCGGGTAATATCAACAGCAGCAGAAAATGGTATAACAGGTGTAGGATTCGCTATGAATAGGAAGGTAGAGCAGAGGGTGTGTTACTGTGAACAGTTCAGTGACCGGGTTGTTCTAATCAGAATCGACAGCAGACGAACACCGACAACGATAGTTCAGGTATACATGCCGACGTCGCAAGCTGAAGATGGTTCAAATGGTTCAAATGGCTGTGAGCACTATGGGACTCAACTGCTGTGGTCATAAGTCCCCTAGAACTTAGAACTACTTAAACCTAACTAACCTAAGGACAGCACACAACACCCAGCCATCACGAGGCAGAGAAAATCCCTGACCCCGCCGGGAATCGAACCCGGGAACCCGGGTTGAGGAAGGTGACTGGTCGCAGTTTTCTGTATTTATATACTGCCAATCTACCCTCCTTCCCCACCCACGTCCAGTCCGATCTAGTACTCCGACCTCGACGAGAACAGAGCCTTAAACTCTGACCGCACTCAGTTTTTTGCGTACGACCTCTGTGCAGCTAGCACTGCAGGCGGCGCGGCCGACATTCTCTGGCGCTGTAGCGGAAGTGGAGCCCCGCGAAGAAGCGAGATGCGCTTCCTGGAGGCGGCAGATGGCGGAACGAATGGCGACCGCAGTCTCGGGCTGTCCGCCCGGCGCGCGCGCCTCTTTCGTCTCGTATGAGCGCGCACTTCCTGCGCACGTGCGCCCCGCCGGCATCTAGTCGCCTTCCGGAGGAGCTCCACAGCCAGGCGTCATAGAAGCCTGAGAGCTCCATTCACATAGCGAGGAAAAATTACGCTTTACGAGTAAAACATGATGTTGAGAACGTAGCCTTGCAGTTGCAACATGTGTTGGAAACGACGTCCAAACGCGGCTTTACGAGTCTGATCTCGCTTAATTTTATTCGGGAACATTTCCAGCAGATCTTTTTATGATACGCTTCTCAAGTACTCAATTACATTCCCAGACAAAAAAGAAAAAAAAAAGAACAAGCAGAGCATCACGAAGGAGTTATGAGAATAGGTCACAAATTTATGTTTATTCAGGTATCGGCGCAAAAGCGGAAATTGTAAACTTTTGCGGCCGATGGATGAACGTGTGACGCTGCTGCGCAGTATCACCGGGCAGCTGGCAAGGATAGTAAACAGGGGACACATCGATGCAGATCATTAACTCTTAGCGAATTTCACTCCGTATGCTTAGTTGGGCGGTATCAGTGCCTCGTAGACAGGCGCGTAAATAATATACGCAAATGCCAGCGTTTGAGAGAGGATGTGGAGTTGGGCTCAAACAAGCCAGCAAGAGTAATCGGCGGACCATTACAAAATTGAATAGTAGGTAAGTTGGCAGGAACGGATGTACTAGGGCCGAATACAGCGTCAAGAAGCAAGCGGTCGCCATAGAGAGATAGCAGAATGTGAGGGCCGAGCAACCGTCAGAGAGGTAGTCAGAGCCCCGGATTTGTCATTATCGATCCGACGTGCAACTCGTGCTTCAGTAACAAAAAGTTTCATTAATAGGGGACTCACAGAAAGGGGACTGGTTCACAGTGTCCGTTGCGCCACCTACCATTGACCTCTCTTCACTAAGAGCTCGTTTGCAATGGTGTGGGGCACATTGAGACTGGAATCTCCATGGAGTAGAGCTGCCTTTACTGATGAGTCCCGTTTCGAACTGAGTCCCCGCGACCAGCGAAGATGTGTCTGGAGACGCCCTGGACAGCAATGGGACACCAAACTGATTGACGCCCGCCATACAGCCCGACAACCAGATGTGATGGTCTGGGGTGGTATTTCACTATAGAGCAGGACCCGTGTGGTTACCATCTGCGGTACCCTTAAAGCCCAGCGATACGTCGATGATATCCTACGACATATTTTGTTGCCCTTCATGGCAAGCCGTCCCGAGCTTACATTTCAGCAAGATAACGACCGCCCTTATGCGACGAGAGCCTCCACTGCTTGTCTTCGTGCTTGCTAAACCCTACATTGGCCAGCAAGGTCGCCGGGTCTCTCCCCCGTTGACAACGTTTGGGGCATTACGGACAGGGCGCTTCAACTAGCTCGGGATTTTGAAAACCTAACACACCAATTATACAGAATCTGTCACAATATCACTCAGGAGGATAACCAATAACTCTGTCAATCAAAGGGAAGCGGAGTAACTGCTTTCACAAGGACCACAAATGGAACAAGGCGTTACTGCTTTGCTCAATTTGCGAAGCTCTTTATCTTGAATGAGTCATCTAGTTTGTTTGGAATTGTAATCATTTGTTTGTCTGTACTTGTACGTCACAGCTACCGATTTCAGTACGATTCTCAAAATTTCATCGTGATGCGGTTTTCTTTTAGTGGTAGAGAGTATTTCAGTTTTTAAGTCAGAAGGCGTGTGTGGGCCGTTACGAATCATTACAGATTTTACTGTTTCCCAAAGTAAAATGGTGAATAAAGAATTCTTTTACTTACTGAGCAGTATGGGCGGTACTGCAGTTAGTAGCCATTTGGCAGTTAATATCCTAATTCCCTATTGGCTAGAGATTATCACTTTTCACTGTAAATATGCAAATACCGATTGTCAGCATAAATCCGAGAACATCAGCATACACCGTACAACTGATGTACAAGGGACGTTCAATAAGTAATGCCAGTTCGGCCAATTTCGGTTGGAAAAATGCATAAATGCTGATTGGTGACGTCGCTATACATAGCCTTCAGAATGACGTCTGTAATGGAGTTGCGTTCCAAGCAGAGAGCTGTCCCTTAGTTTCTTTTGGCGGAAAACCAGTGCATGGCAGATACTCATAGGCGCCAGCAGAATTTCTACGCAGACCTAGCAGTGAGCAAAAGCACGCTGAGTCGTTGGGCGAGGCGACTCTCAGTATCGCAACAAAGTGGCGCGAACCTGTCCGATCTCCCGCGTGCCGGCCTGCTGCACACAGCTGTCACTCCTGCAGTGTTGGAACGTGCGCTCACCTGAAGTGATCGACGGACCGCAATCAGACACCTCGCTCCTCATCTGGATGTCTCTGTTGGTAGTGCTGACACACTCGTCCACCATTCGGGCATTCAAGGATGTGTGCCCGCTGAGTTGCTCGCCAACTATCACAAGACCATAAAGAGGTACGAAGGATCATGCGTGCGGAATTGCTTGCGCGTTGTGAGGCTCATTGCGACAATTTTCTGTCGAAAATCGTCACAGGCGATGAAACAGGGGTTCATCACTGTGAATCGAAAAAAAACGACAATCCATCGCCACACCACCTCTCCTCCGAAGAAAAAGTTCAAAGACGCACCCTCAGCCGGTAAAATATGGCGATGTTCTTCTGAGACTCTGAAGGCGTTAGTTTGTTTGATGTCTTCCCTCGCGGTGTAACAGTCAACTCTGAAGTGCATTGTGCTACCCTCAGGAAATCGAAGAAACAATTTCAGCATATTCGTCGCCACAAAAATGCAGACGAACTCCTCCATGAGAACACAAGGTCTCACACAATTCTGCGCGCCTGGAAGGGAGCACAAAACTTCATTGGACTATTCTTCCTCATCCATCCCGGATCTCGCCACTTCCGACTTCCATCTGTGAGGCTCAATGAAGGATGCACTCCGCAGGAAGCAGTAAGTGGATGACGCGGAGGTTGGTTTGCTGCTTCGACTGCGACCAGTAGAGAGGTACCTCGCACGCAGGCATATGGGACCTCACAGTATGGAGGCATGAGGCCGTCGCATTGAACGGAAATTGTGTTGAAAAATAGGGTTTTGTAGCCAAAAGTGTGCAGAATAATACAGTGTATTGGGATCCTGAATAAAACCAACCTGCTTTAAAAAAAAAAAAAAAGTGTTGCATGAATTACTGAACGCCCCTCGGCGATTAAGAAGTTCTTCACTCATAGATAAAATGTATTTGATCCAGAAACAATTCTTTCCTTTTTGTGTATATTGTGTATTTGCACACAATTAAGTAAGATAAAGAATCTTCAATCGTCCAGCCGTCTTCAGGTGAGTGTCCGTCACTGATGGACTCTCACCTGAAGATGGCTGGACGATTGCCAGCCGAAGTATCTCGGCAAGAAGTCAACATGATCCAGCTGCAATCCTGAAATCTCATCGAACATTCAGTACGCCGGGAAAACTTCAAGAATCACAATCTTCAATCATCTTACCACAGTTACAAAAGCAGTCTACAAGGAATTTTATACATTTAAAAAGGAAACAATTTTCAATTGATAATCAGAGTGACTTCACCATTATCAAGATTAACAAGTACAACAAAACTTCAATGATTAATAGCAATAAGCGAATTATAATCTGCTCGTCGGCAGTGAGGCCACTGATTCAACACATTGATCAATTTTGGCTCCTTAAGGGTGAGCAGGCTGTTTACAATTTACAAAGCATACTGTGGCAATCGGCCACGGTACAGATTCAACATAATCCAGCTCCTTGGAAGAAAATCCATTAAATCATCAGTGGAAGCTGCCTTAGTAACCTTCAGCCAAGAGCTTAAGGACCTTCGCAGGGTGATCTTCTGTCCATTGTGACGCACCACACGCACAGGAACGACTCTTAAATTCCACACTTGCACGCGGTACGCCACATCTCAGCGCACGCGGGGATTATACGAGGGTAATCCCAAAAGTAAGGCCTCATATTTTTTTTGATAAGTACATAGGCCTCTTTATTTCTACAATGGTTTACATCGTTTACAGCTTGAACATTTAGCTACTTTTCGACATAATCACCATTTCTGTCGATGCATTTTTGTAGACGCTGTGGCAGTTCTCTATGCCCATGTGATACCAGCTCGCCGCCATGCTGTTCAGAAAGTTATGAACTGGCCTGGTGTAAAGTGGTATGTCCAGGTTTCGTCACCCGTGACAATTGAGTCCAGAAAGCCGTCCTGTTCGGCTGCAAGGCGGTGAAGAAATGCGCGGGAAGCATCAACTCGTTGCCGCATGTGGACCTCAGTCAGCATGCGTGGCACCCATTTTGCGCACACCTTCTGGTAGTTCAATGTTTCCGTTAAAATTCTGTGAGCGGTGCTTCAGGAAACCTCAGGAACCAAAGTGCAGAGATCATCCAAGGTGATCCGCCGATCTTCACGCATGCTTTGCCCAACCTTCAACAATGTCCCCTCAGAAATTGAAGATCTCCCGCTCCTTTGTTCGTCGTGAATTTCGGTCCGACCAGTTGCAAACTCTCTACACCACTTACGAACATTTTTGACATCCATGCACGACTCACCATACACTTCCGTCAATTGGCGATAGATTTCAATCGACGCAGTGCCCTTTGCGTTCAAAAACCGAATAACTGCGCGCAATGCGCACTTGGTAACATCCAACAGGCGCTCCATTCTCAACGGCTGCCAAGCCAAGACTGAGCGCCTCAGCGTGGCGTGCGCATGTTCACACACAGCGCGTGAAGCACTCTTCTTAACAGTGTGACCAACTGCCACACAAACAGAGTTCTGTACTTTAAAAAAATAGGAGACCTTACTTTTGGGATAACCGTCGTAGCAACGATACATCCATTGTCTAGCGTGGCGCTTCAACACTCTGGAGCCATCAACACCAGACCACCGTGCCGAATAAAACTGGTATTACACGACGCTCCTGACGTGTGCAAGTCAGGTGTAGACGGCCTGCCACCTAGTGGTGGAACGGGCGAAGCTACAATTTTAGCAAGCGGTTTATCCTTCTGGGAGAAATACAAGACATCCTATTGTTCTGTGGATCTGCGCATGCGCAATAGAGGAGGCGTACACGCTCATTTGCGAAACTCACAATTTCGAGCAGTCTTTCTGCTTGTAATTGTGTTCATCTGTGGTCAGCAGTGAGCAGACGAGATACATGTGAGATCTTGCAGATTCTTTGGCTATTGCGCGAGATATTCTACACATTTTTCAATTTGAAATTTTTTTATTAACACACTAATAAAACAAATGAAAATTCTCCTTTTTGTATTTCCGTCGAGAAAAGCTGTATAATTAATGGTAGCTTCTTAATGTAGAAGCGGAATGGTACAAAGGAAGTGTAAACATGCCCATTTAGGCATACATCAAGGAAATTTGTCTGTTTGATCCTCTACATGATCAGTACCATAATGAAGTACGTCTACACGTTTAATTCTGAGTTTATATATTTTATGGAAATGTGCGTGTAATATTACTTTACGTATGTTTGCATATCACCTTATTTGGTGAAAGCACCGCATGTTTTTGATTTGATTGAAACTTTTGTATTATTTCAGCATGCTGGAAAGGATAGTGTTGAGAGAATAGCCACAAGAGTCACAGCAGTTGTGTCGGCCGCAACCAGCGGAGCCTATAAAAGCCGTCTTGTATCTTTAAGGTCGCACTACTGTGGCGCGCTGGAAAAAAAATAAAAACACAGACCCAGAGCACTGGCGCAGGCATGATAAAAGTGCATAAACTGAGCATGTAGCAAATCCCTCATTACCATGTCACCTGCGCGAATCCCGTCATCTACAATCGACAAGAGTCCGCAGCTCGTGGTCGTGCGGTAGCGTTCTCGCTTCCCATGCCCCGGTTCCCGGGTTCGATTCCCGGCGGGGTCAGGGATTTTCTCTGCCTCGTGATGACTGGGTGTTGTGTGATGTCCTTAGGTTAGTTAGGTTTAAGTAGTTCTAAGTTCTAGGGGACTGATGACCATAGATGCTAAGTCCCATAGTGCTCAAAGCCATTTGAACCATTTGAACAATCGACAAGAGCTTGTCAAAACAAGACACATCTATTCTGACCATGTTCCTAAATTCCTATGCATCTTCAGGTCTCAACTTCTTCATTAACAGGGAATATATGTCCCTGTCTTCGCCCCTTTTTCCCAGCCAGGTCCGAACCCAATTCCTAATCCTGGCATTACGTCACCGTTCTGCCCTTTTAACAAATACGGCGGCCACTCTGACTGTGTTGCACAGATAACAGTGTCCTCCATATCCAGAACGCTTCGAAACGTGAACATAGATAATCATTAGCTTGTACCGGCATGACATAAAACGAGCACTTTAGTTCATAATTCTGTATAATTATAACGTAATTTCATTCTAGCTGCACAAGGTAGCAATAGCTGCATGCGAAGCTAGCGTTCACAAGTTTCGATATGAGTAAAAGCAGCTTTCCAAAAATACGAACTTTCATACCCAACGACGTAAATATGACGTAAATAAGCCTGCAGTTCCGAGTATGTACCCTTGGGACGCAGGAGCACACTTACACGTTAGGTGTATACGGTTAACGAAAAAGTTTGCCCTTCCAGACATGCACGCTTGGGGCGCTGGTGCACACTTGGTGTAATGTGTAATACCAGCTTTTAAAACAAAACTGGCGCTGGCGAGTCCGGCGCTAAATTTCCTTACCCGCCTCTCCAAGTACCTTCTATCGGGACGCTGAGGAATCCGCCAGCCAACGACGAAATGACAAGGTCTCTGATCACACTCGAAACTCATCAATATGAGCAGGTACATGGGTCGAGAAGGTCGTCCGAAAAGTCTTACATGCCTGTCTTTTGTAGAGATGTTTAGAACGTCGGCTGAAATTCAAGAAACATTCACAAAATTACTCTTGGAGGGTTTCTCCTAGGAAAGATCGTCGCCTGATGGGAAATATTAGCACGCAACCTCGGTAACAGCGTTAACCTCGAAGCTGCAGATAGAAAAACAACTCCTGGATGATGAAGGGTCAGAGTGATGGCAGGAACACACCAAACGTATTTAAGATGGAGAATGACACCCAAAGTAAACAAGAGGAGGTGAAGGCTGATGTGAAAGAAAGAAACATGTGATGCAATAATGCATATAGTGAGTGACTGAGCACTCAGTAAACGGAGGAGGAGGAAGAGGAGGAGGAGATTAATATTTAACGACACGTCGACAACGAATTCATTAGTAACGGAACACAAGCCCGAACGAGGGAAGAATGGAGAAGGAAAGCGGCAATGCCCTTTCGAAGGAACCATCCCGGTGTTTGCCTTGACCGATTTAGGGAGATCACATCAGTAAACGGAGCACAAACAAGACTGCAGTTGTCGGTGGTATACTTATGGAGTCACTGTAGATATGAAGAGTAATGGACAATCATTTCTACATATCGCACTTGTAAACCGCTGACAAAACCAATAATAACCGAAGAAAAATATTCTAGAGATATCTAACGAAGATCAGTTTGGATTCAGAAAATAAATGTACGAAAGTGTAAATTCTGTCTTTATACTTAGTAACGGAAATAAGAATTATCAGAGACCCATCTAATATGGAATTGCGTTTTTGGGATGCTTGGAGTTAAAGAACAGTAAGTAATCTGCAACATCTACAAAACTCCTCTGTGAGAAAAAAGGTGGAGTAAAAGATAGGTGTAAGGCAGAACGGTTGCTTCATAGCAGTGTTGTTTAACTCACTCGTCGCAGGATGCCACACACAGAAAATGTTCATGACGGGTTAGTGAAATGTCGATCAGGAATAAAAATTTCATAACAACGCCGCTATCTGGCCGTAACTGTACGATAAAATGCAACTATTTCGGCAAGATAACAACATATGCGAATTTACAGACGTGTGATCGATTCAGACATACTCTTCATGAAGATAATGCCATCCGTAATAAGGTGCTCTGGAGAAAGAATTTTTTGTTTCTCAGGTGACTGAACTGTCCACTTTCGACTTCTGCAGCCCTCCACAGAGCTCTTTCTCAGGACTGGTATGGACTCAGAAATAGGAACAAACAACAAATACCGTTCCTTCTTGGATTGCATTTTGATCTGCCATGTATTTTTCTAGAAACGTTTTGGCTAAATCCTCTTGGGAAATATGATAAAAGCATTGTGAAGAAATCAGATACAGTCAATAGCAAACTGAAATCAAACGAACATAACAAGTAAGAACTCTCTTACTTAATGTTGTAATGTAGTCTAATTGGAGCGTGAGTAATGAAGTACCATTTTTCTTAACAGAAACATGGTTTTATTCTGTGGGTCTTAAACCGTGAGTGACAAAAATTTATTACTTTAATGGAGGCGTCTAAGGCTGTTTTGATCAAGGATCCTACGTAATGCTCATTCTATTTGTCACTTAACAACTTAGGCCCCTGCCTATCAAATGACACATAGGTACAGCTTATTTCAAAGAATATTGTTTTCTGTCGTTGTTCATTAGCGTCACAGGGCGTTGGAATCATAAATAAGTTGTCTCAGATTTAACAGGGATTAGGGACCTAAGGCTGCTTAGCATATGGAATTGTTTCTGAACTGATTAACTAAAAAAAATTGGATTGATTCGATATACGATTCAACTCGAGTGCATGTCCTGTGCCAGACTTGACAGACGCAAAACGAAATGTCACCGTTCGACATTTCAAACTCTCAAAATATGCGATTACGCTATACAGCATTAACTGACAAATACGTAGGCCTTCAATGTGAGTTTCAAAATATGAGCTACAGAGCGGGTATACAGGACTGGTTCTGTTCCGCTTATCGACGTATGACAAACCAGTAATCTCTAGTGCTAGTCTTCTCTTTCACTGTCATTCGGTCGTACTAGCAAATCGCACCTGCTGACCAAAGCATCTGTGGAATACTGGACAGATTTCGATGAATCACTGTGACAATACCCATTATTGAGATAAAAATCGGACAGCCGGAATGAATAGCGCAGTGGTAATCTAATCACTGAGTATTTGTTTCTACCGATAACATGTGTCATGTATTGAACGGGACGGTAACGCCATCTGCAACATGACCAGTCTGATTCTAATCCCGATATTGGTGTCTAATTTACGTTTTTTATTTTTTCCCCCTAACTGAATCGGGCCAAATGTTTATGTGAATCCGTCGGTAAGACCACGGATGATTTTTAGTGTCCGATCCCTTTCTTTCTGTACTCGCTTTCGAACTCGTTAGCAGTTCCCCTTGGCGCTTCCTTTCGTGAGCAATCAACTAGAGTGTCCGTCAACATTCACTTTAATTCTCAAATATAACGTAAGTATAGGATTTTTTGGCAGTCACCGCTGCTGAGCGTGCAAGCTTGCTACGAGTGCGCGGAGTGTATTTATATTAGTGTTTCCGGAAAATATGCTTCAGAAATATTTGTCCTGAGAAGCTGGAGGAGATAAAAGTATCCAGTCAATGTTGCGTGGGGACCGACACATCGACTACAATGCGTCAGCAGTCACGAAATTTTGGGCGCCAATGCGGCGATATGAAGCTTCTCAAATGATGATTGTAAGTTTTAGTTTCTTGTTTGAATTGTATACCGGAGAGATCAATGAGCCAACCGAGGATTTTAAATGAAGGAACACTGTATTTACATTAACTGAAAATACTGGACGTTAGCCACGGACCCAAGAGGCGCAATATTTCTATTGAATTGCGAAGAATATTGTTTGTTGAGTTACATCGTTCGTGACGGTCATTTGCAGAGAGATGTTTGTTGAAATAATACTGAATTATTTTGCAGTGATAACTTATCAGGGTTTAACTTTGAACAATTTATTTAAAGCGCAATAGTTATTCCACAGAAGTACGAGAGCCTCCATGGACTGAATTGTTATCAATTGGGAGCAGTTATGATCTTTAATTTATAAGTCCAGGCACTTAGATGAACATTTTTAGCAGGGCAAAAATAACCATTCGGGATGCATTCAGCTCTTGTCAGGCCACTTGAGAAGCTAAAGCTAAAACTAAACTCCTCCCGAACAGACCATGGAGGCCCAACGGTACTGACCGGCCGCCGTGCATCCTCGGCCCACAGGCGTCACTGGATGCGAACATGGAGGGTCATGGGATCAGCACACCGCTCTCTCCGCCGTATGTCAGTTTCCGAGACCGGAATTTGAGGACCTACGTGATTGAAAAGCAGTGGCTCCGGTCACGAAAGCTGACAACGATCGGCTGAGTTCGACACGGCTGTCGGTCGGAAGCTTTGGGCCTTCCAAGGCCTGTTCGGTCAGAGCTTAAGAGCTTCAGGATACTAACCATTGTACATTCTCAGGTGATTGATCTTAGGCCCCCTTAAATGGTACTGCACTTGCATCAGATATTAGAATCTTTGGACGTCCAGTTTCGGAAAGGTGGCAAGTGAACTGATGTATCGCACCGAATACAGTTTTCACTTTCCGCAGGCAGACCATCACATTCTTTTCGGTGTCAATAATCTGTATAAGGAACAAGCTGACTACAAAAGTGAGTACATCGCAATGAATCATTTGCATGTGATGAACACGAACGGAGCAATGAGTGTGATTACCCACTACGTCTAGAATTCTTCGATTCTGAGAAATCTTTAGACTCAGTTTAATCAACAAAATCCGTTCTAACTACCCTTGAGAAACAAGGCGTTGATTCGAACTTGGTACATTGTGGGATGTGTAGGTACACTTCATCAGAATAGTGAGGCGTTCAAACGTGGAGAAGGAGTCAGTCAAGGAGATTCCGAAGAACCAAATCTTTCGATTGGTTGGCTAATTTGGGGGAGGGAACCGAACAGCGAGGTCATCGGTCCCATCGGTTTGTCATCCCGACATTTCCTGTAGCGATTTACGTAAATCACAGAAAACCAAGATCAGAATGGCCGGACGCGGGTTTGACCCGTTGTCCTCCCGAATGCGAGTCCAGTGTGCTAACCAGTGCGCCACCTTGCTCGGTGCCAAATCTATTCTCAGCAGTCTTAGAGGTGGTACTAAACTTATTAAACTATGAAAACGGAGAAGGAATGCATGTTAATGGCCCGTATCCAACCAATCTTCACATTGTTGATGGTACCATGCTTTCCCCTCTAGTGCACATAAATTTCAATACCGAAAAGAAGAGCTTAACAGAGGTAATTTGGAAGTACCCCTGAAATTCGCTAATAATAAAACATACAATGAATTATCGAAAAGGAAATTGTACACATTAAGAGCAAAGTCATATCTTAATCTATCGACATCTACGTCTGCATTCATTTCTTCAAACTATTTGAAGTGCATGGTACAGGGTGCTTCCCATTATACCAAATATTTGGGCTTTTTCCTGGTCCAATCACGTGTGATCGCTTACACGCCTGTGTGTGCGCTGAAATTAGTCTAATCTCGTCCCCTCCATCTTTACGGGACTGACAGGTAGGGTTCTTGGTTCTTGAAACTTACTAAGTAGGTCTCCAAGGGACAGTCTGCGTGTATCTTCAAGCGTTTTTCAGGATGTCCGTGAGTATCTCCCATGGGTCAGACAAACCTCTGACTATCCGTGCTGCCTTTGTCTTTGATCAGTATCTTCTGTTGAATCTCACACGCTTAAGCAATTTTCCAAGATGGGCCGCAGGAGTGTTTCACACGCAGTCCTCTACGCAGACTGATTGCATTTCCCTAGTATTCTACCAATGAACGAAGGATGTCACGTGCTTTACGTTCGACCGAATCTGTGAGACCCTTCCATTACACAACCCTACAAACTGTTACATCCGTATATTTGCATGAGTTGACCGATTCCAAATGTGACTCGTTGATATTGTCATAGGACAAACCTACTATGTATTTTTGGTTTTGTGAAGTTCACAGTTTTACATTTCTGAATATTTACGGTGAGTTACAAATCTTTGCACCACCTTATGAAGCACTGAATGCAGCTTTTTTGAGACAGTACTTTATCATAATAACTGTGATAGTATCGAAAAGTCTGAAAGGTCGATAATTTACAAGAAGAAGAGCGATGGTCCCAACACACTTCCTGGTGCACTCCTCAATTTACACAACCGTTGATGATTCTCCACCGGAGATAATATAGATAGTAGATGAGTTTTCGTGTTTAAGGCAGATTAACACAGCGACTGGCTGGGCAGAAAATTAATTGCGTAGGAGATTAATAATTTCTTACAACAATTTACATCTTTAAAAAAAGTTATGATATGACGTCTCGTAGATAGAAAGATCATTTAAAGTCGCAGACATTCAAAAGTGTCTTATCATTTTTGAACACGCGTTCTTTCCAAGGATGTATTTTTCAAGCACGTTTGTGATTTCAGGGTCTCACTTTATCAACGCTTAAAATATCTCTGACAATACCGTTGCCACTGGTAAACAAGGAACTGGAGTAACAGCGTAACTGAATGCGGAAAACTACATGTGAGATCTGTATCTGATGGTATGCACACTCTGCCTCTTTTCGTGAAACGCGTCTCGAACAGTTTGCCAGTAGATGACGATAACCACTCTCTGTGCAATGTTTAAAAAGTAACTTTAGTACTCCGTAATTAAATATTTTGTGACTGAAATGCTGAAAAGGATCTAAAATTTTGTGAACTGCTTTTTATTTTCCATCTGCACTGTACACACACTGTACAAGCACGTATCAATCTAACAATGCATCCAACATTAAAACCTAAGAACACAGTATACGTATGAACGAAGGTACTTCACAGCCTAATAATCGATATCAACTTTGAAACTGGCCTACCAGAACTGTACTCATAGTATTGTAGGTGGCAACTAGCTAAGGGCAAAGGATACCTTAAAATTAAACGGAACAATACTCGTAAAGCTCGCGCGCCCACGTACACACACGCACTCACACACACACACACACACACACACACACACACACACACGCTCCTCACAGAAAAAATAGAAGTAATACATCGCCTTTCCACAGTTAGCCACTCCTCGGAGTTACCTCTATGCGCTATGACTGTTCATTTGCACTTCATAATACGTATACTATGTGATCTAAAGTATCTGACACTTGGCTGAAAATAACTTACAAGATCGTGGGGCCCTCCATAGGTAATGCTGGTGTCGGCCCTTAACCTTGATGATAGCTTCCACTCTCGCAGGCATACGTTCAATCAGATGCTCGAAGGTTTCCTGGGGAATGGCAGCCCCTCCTCCACGAAAAACGCGTCTTCACCGTAACAGCACCGCCTCCGATTTTGGCTGTTGGCACTACACACGCTGGCAGGCGACGTCCACCGGGCATTCGCCATACCCACACCCTGCCATCGGTTCGCCACATTGTGGACCGTGATTCATTACTCCACACAACGTTTTACCACTCTTCAATCGTCCAATGTTTAAGCTCCTTACACCAAGCGAGGCGTCGTTTGGCATTTACCAGCGTGATGTGTGGCTTATGAGCAGCCACTCGACCATGAAATCCAAGTTTTCTCACCTCCCATCTAACTGCCATAGAACTTGCAGTGGATGCTGATGCAGGTTGGAATTCCTGTGTTGTGGTCTGGATAGATGTCTTCCTATTACACATTCTTCAACTGTCGGCGGTCTCTGTTAGTCAACAGACGAAGTCAGTTTTTACGCTTTTGTGCTGTACATACCCCTTCACATTTCCACTTCACTATCACACAGGAAACAGTGGACCTAGGGATGTTTAAGAGTGTGGAAAAATCGCGTACAGATGTGTGACACAAGTGACACCCAATCGCCTTCCCAGATGCTACTGCAGGCGGGTGTAAAATGAATGCGCGCAATGGAAAAAAACTGAACGCGAAAATAAAGATTTGGGCCTGTCTGACTACCCCCTGAAGCAGACCTTAGGGTCTCCTAATGGTGATATTATCTCTTCCTTCTTTCTTTTTAACATATAAATTACAACATAAACATAAATGAATGATTAAGGGAACTAGTAACTACAAAATGATAAATGCTGTTTCTCGTTATACATTTACTGTAGATTAAAACCCCTATGTATATTACAAATGTTTATATATCAATGTCCAATAAACTTAAAGAGATACAAGTGAATTTCGTAACTAATGTGATTGATCAATTGCCCAAATCTGCCCCTTTTTATGGCTACTCGATCTAATAGAAATAACGCGAGATGACTGACATCATCTATGTACCTAACACTAGAAGACACTACTTTCAAAGATGATCTATGGTGGTGTGGAACCTCAGTGGAAATAAAATTTACGTGATCACAGCTTTTTAGCTTTATAGCCCTAACATGCCAAAGCAATTAGCAATATCACCGTGTCCGGTGCGTCGGAGTGATGGTTCCTGTACACGTCTGCGACGACGGAAAAACTCCAACCACAAAATATGAAAAAAAAAACTCATTCAAACACTAGGATGGCAGAAGACAGGCCTCTGACTACTGTCTTCCCAGCCACAAGGACAGAGTTCAGATAATGTCTCAAAGTGAGTATAGGCAGAAGAAGTGCTCTCAATCACTGAACACTGCATACTCAACGACGACTCCCTACCTGGAGGCGAAGTCCAGAATCGCATAAGTTCGCAACAGTACAGTATCTAACGGTTCTACGTATAAAATCTCCTGAGAGCAAAGACAGCAAGTCTGTTTGTAGCAACAAAGCTCATACTGAGCGACCGTCAAACACAGGCGCTCGAAACGGAAGACCTCTTTCTGTCCACTGCTGGCTTCCAAGGCAAACCTAGGCTCCCCTCCTTCGTAAAAGCTAAAGGTGAATCATATTGTCGAAACCACGGAATATTCTCCCTCTCTACAGATTCTTCTGAATGCCGACCAACCATACCTTAGTTTTTTGTTTTCGTTCAGTGCAGAAAAGTTTGCAATGAAATACCTATACTCATTAATTAGGAATTCATACAATGTTACGCTTCTCAGAGTAAACATCCTCGGAAATAACCCAGCCTGCGTGATTTCCCAGGTAACGTTTCTTTGTTTCTCTCTGTGTCGTCCAAGATTTTCAAAGTTTCTGAAGTATTACCCGGTTATACTTCCGGCCTCGCTACAATACGGCCGGCTACTACTGTATTTTGCTTTAGTGCTCAGGTCCCCCAACCGTCCGTCCTGTGCTACTTCCAGTGTTAAACAGGACCAACGCACCTATGTGGGCTTTTCCACCCAGGACCTGAGTTACACCTGCCATTTCATTTCCACTGGTGTTCCAACCTCTACTAGCATAGGCAATCATTCATTACGCCATTTTGATAATAAAGACACCCCATCACCTTTCATGCAATAAGCGTTAACAACTACTTACAAGGTGTACGTGACAATGGCAGTCTTCTTTAAAAATTCATTATACGATGTACAATCTATCAAATGATGCCCAATTCTGGTTGTAAATCATGGCATAGTATCTGGATGAGTGCTTGTAAGGTGCGAAATTGTAGCCACCTTACAATACACGCACCTAAGGAACTGTTTTGTACTAGAATGGGGTAATTCTTACAGTATTATCTCATCGAGTACAAAATAATATAATCGTCAATAATGTGTAATAAGAATACGAGGGCAGAGGAACTACTGAATCATGATATTTTCTTATACAGGAATTCTGCGTTCATTCATGAGCTAACTGGCATAAATTTATTTACTACATATTTATTATTTAATGTGTCTGCTCCTTATGTTTGGAACAATTTTTCGAGACATAACGATTGGATTATACAATAACATACAAAATGGCTCATGTTATCGCAAGAAATTTCACTAACATAACAATTTTTTTTATGTTATTTCAAAAATGGCAGTTCCCATCTTTCTTTAGACTTAAGGCCCATAGCCTCTGTCATTCATTCATCCCTAAGACATATTTTGATTCAAGAACTATTACAGTATCCTAATCTTTTCAAGATGATCATCCAATAAATTATATGTGCTTCGTTTAGCCATCAATATGCAAAAACAAGCTGTTATGTCAATTATTCTAGAGGTTATCTATTGGTCATTATACAATTATATAAAATTCTGTGAAATATCCTGCATAATTTTACTTGATCATTTTTTCTCTTAGCTTGCATTAAAAAAAAAAAAAGAAAGAAAAACATCATTTCACAAACTGACTCTCCAAGTCTAATGTTTCCCTGACGTGTATGTCTTTAAACATTTCAAAAATTTTAAATTCTAAAGCGTTATTTGATAAACTGCATTTACATTTACTGTGACAACTAATATTTGTAACAAGAGTTCGGATCAACCACCAATTTTAATTAATATTCTTGTTCACTGAGTATAAAAATGTAGTACATTAAAATGTTAAAACCTATAGCATCATTATCAAAGAAAATGACAAACAATAATTTTACATAAATAAATACACAAATATTTATAAATGTTGAAGCTTATAGCATCACTATCAAGGAGAATGACAAACAATAATTTTACATGAATAAATTCACAAATATTTTCTTAAGACTACCCTGAAAAATAAGTACAAGATGTTTACAAATATATCAGGAACTGTTAGTTCGTGGATGTAACTGTTCAGTATTCATCAAATTATATACCCTTTTTTTGGTCAAGAGCCAACAACTGGTTCCGATTTCACAACACACTTTCATCTTAATTTGTGTATGGGGATGGAAGCTACAGTTTTTGTGAAGTTTAGGAAATAAGGATTGGTTCAACAACTTATTTGAGATCGGTCACGGTGACTTTGCAAGTTAGTCTTTGGACCCTCAGCCCATTCTTGATCCCATCAGGTTACAAGTCTCTTACAAAGTTGATGATATGAAAGGATCCTCGGAATATACAGCAAGGTAAGTGGGTGTATGTTTTGAGATAGCCAAGTTTTAGTCGAATTTTCACATAGTATGAGGGAGGTATAGACAGATAGGATCTTTATAGGTCACCTAAAATTCTTCCGCATCGGCTAAGAGAAGAGTAATGGTATCTAGTCTTCAATGTTCCGTGTTTCTCCTTTTTACTATGTTTGTGTTCCTACTCTTCTGTTCTTCAAGTCGCTTCTTCCTCTTGATATAACTGTTGTGTTTAGGATAAGGCTATCGGTAATTGTGGACAGGTAGGTTATCTGTTTGGTGACACTATAGATGGAACTTGAGTTGTTGTGTGTCACTCAGATTCCTCAAAAGACAGTGCGAGGTGACTGACTGCTACAGATTATGATGTTTATCAGTCTCTTTCTGGCAGAGAATAGCAGAAGGAAAAGCAAATAGAGTTCACAGTACCATATAGTCATTAGCAATTCCACTGTAGGATTAACTGACTGTATCATGTGTGCAAATTGCTTATCTTGTCTCCATCGTGTAATACAACAGCGGATACAGGTCATTAGCGGCCGTTTAAACACTCATCTTCACTGGACCCAACAAGACTGTTGCAGATTCCGCTTACTACCTGCTCAGTTGTCGCCTGCCACCCGAAGTCTTCAGGTAGCCGCATTTGAATAGGTCTGCTGTTTGCCCACATCCATGACATGGCTTTGGCTTACCAACGGAGTCCCTTGCTTCTGCTTTTCTCTGCAACTGTGCCGTTAGCCTCACGTTACATCCACACATCACATTGTTGCTTCCAGTATGTCTCACAAGAGGTTTTTTTTGTGAATCCTGTACCCACTAATACATACAATTAGTTTCCGATTTACAGAAATACTACACAAAACATAACACAAAATCAATGAGATGTTTCTGTTATGCAATATAATTTTTTTTAAGATTGCTTTACCAGTGAGGTTATTTACCTTTACATTTATTATTGTTCCAGTTATACAGTCAGCCAAGATGCTCACCTGTTTACTCTTATTAGACTGATCAAAATTTCAAGTACAAAGTTAGTGTTAAATACGAGGGCAGTTCAATAAGTAATGCAACACATTTTTTTTCTGAAACAGGGGTTGTTTTATTCAGCATTGAAATACACCAGGTTATTCCCCAATCTTTTAGCTACACAACACTATTTTTCAACGTAATCTCCATTCAATGCTACGGCCTTACGCCACCTTGAAATGAGGGCCTGTATGCCTGCACGGTACCATTCCACTGGTCGATGTCGGAGCCAACGTCGTACTGCATCAATAACTTCTTCGTCATCCGCGTAGTGCCTCCCACGGATTGCGTCCTTCATTGGGCCAAACATATGGAAATCCGACGGTGCGAGATCGGGGCTGTAGGGTGCATGAGGAAGAACAGTCCACTGAAGTTTTGTGAGCTCCTCTCGGGTGCGAAGACTTGTGTGAGGTCTTGCGTTGTCATGAAGAAGGAGAAGTGCCTACGAACACGCTGAAGTCGTTTCTTCAATTTCTGAAGAGTAGCACAATACACTTCAGAGTTGATCGTTTGACCATGGGGAAGGACATCGAACAGAATAACCCCTTCAGCGTCCCAGAAGACTGTAACCATGACTTTACCGGCTGAGGGTATGGCTTTAAACATTTTCTTGGTAGGGGAGTGGGTGTGGCGCCACTCCATTGATTGCCGTTTTGTTTCAGGTTCGAAGTGATGAACCCATGTTTCATCGCCTGTAACAATCTTTGACAAGAAATTGTCACCCTCAGCCACATGACGAGCAAGCAATTCCGCACAGATGGTTCTCCTTTGCTCTATATGGTGTTCGGTTAGACAACGAGGGACCCAGCGGGAACAAACCTTTGAATATCCCAACTGGTGAACAATTGTGACAGCACTACCAACAGAGATGTCAAGTTGAGCACTGAGTTGTTTGATGGTGATCCGTCGATCATCTCGAACGAGTGTGTAGCACGCTCCGCCATTGCAGGAGTCACAGCTGTGATGGCCGGCCCGCACGTGGGAGATCAGACAGTCTGGCTTGACCTTGCGGCGATGATGACACACGCTTTGCCCAACGACTCACCGTGCTTTTGTCCACTGCCAGATCACCGCAGACATTCTGCAAGCGCCTATGAATATCTGAGATGCCCTGGTTTTCCGCCAAAAGAAACTCGATCACTGCCCGTTGTTTGCAACGCACTTCCGTTACAGACGCCATTTTAACAGCTCCGTACAGCGCTGCCACCTGTCGGAAGTCAATGAAACTATACGAGACGAAGCGGGAATGTTTGAAAATATTCCACGAGAAATTTCCGGTTTTTCCAACCATAATTGGCCGAGAAAAAAAATGTTTTGCATTACTTATTGAACTGCCCTCGTATAAAAGAACGTATTTCTCAACCTATGTAAAAAATGGTTCAAATGGCTATGAGCACTATGGGACTTAACATGTGAGGTCATCAGCCCCCTAGAACTTAGAACTACTTAAACCTAACTAAGCTAAGGACATCACACACATCCATGCCCGAGGCAGGATTCGAATCTGCGACCGTAGCGGTAGCGCGGTTCCAGACTGAAGTGCCTAGAACAGCTCGGCCACAGCGGCCGGCCCAACCAATGTACTTTAATTATTAAATATCTGTCTGCAACTGCATATCTATGAAAATACATGTTAATTAGTTATCTGCATAACAGTAGAATTATGATCATCACCAGATCCCTATGTTAATTGTAAATACTACTTGTTAAACAACTTGTGAAACTACTGGCCAGCAGGCTGTTTAAACTAGTCTAACTACATCCCTATTCAAAGTACTACACAGTCGCTGGATATCACAAGATCGTCCGATCTCATGGCTCATGGTTTCTTCGTGGATGTCGTCATGAACATCTATGAACAACAAAGTGCAAGTCTGCACAAAAACATACACAAATGAATGATTAGGCGGGCCCCTTCTTCATTTCATGCTTCAGTGTGCTTCCTGTGGACAATCATAAACTACATAACAAGTTTAGTTCAAAATTACTGATACTTTCTTTAATCCTACTGTCACGTACCTTCTTTCATGTTTTTATTCAGTAAAGCCGCCGACATTCACAAGTACCTTATCACCTTTGAACATGCGTTTTTTCCAAGAATGTATTTTTCAAGCACGTTTATGATTTCAGGGTCTCACTTTATCAACGCTTAAAATATCTGTGACAATACCGTCGCCACTGGTAAACAAGGAACTGGGGTAACAGCGTTGACTGAGTGCGGAAAACTACTTGTGAGATCTTTATCTAGTAGTATGCACACTCTGCCTCTTTTTGTGAAACGTGTCTCGAACAGTTTGCCAGTAGATGGTGATAAACACTCTCTATGAGATGTTTATAAAGTAACTTGTGTGCTCTGTAATTAAATATTTTGTGACTGATGTAGATCCAAAATTTTATGAACTGATTGTTATTTTCCATCTGCATTGTGCACACACTGTGCAAGCACGTATCAAACTAACACTGCATCCAACATTAAAACCTAAGAACACGGTATACCTTTGAAGGAATGTGCTTTACAGCCTTGTAATCGATATAAACTTTGAAACTGGCCTACCAGAACCGTTCTCATTGTATTGTAGATGGCAACTAACTGGGGGAAAAGTATACTTTAAAATTAAATGGAACAACACTCTTTAACTGGAGCGCGCGCGCACAAAAACACACACACACGTGCACACGCACACACACACACACACACACACAAACACATATCTCACAGAAAAAATAGAAAGAAGACATCGCCCTTCCGCAGTTAATCACTGCAAAGTATTACCTGTATGCAATATGACTGTTCATTTGCACTTCATAATAGGTATACATTTTTCTCATAGTTTTTGTATTTCCAGAAATATTACTGTGACTGTCTGTCATGACGATATCTACATCTACAGGGATATTCTGAAAATTACATTTAATTGTCTGGCAGAGGGTTCATCCAAATGAGTCTCAGTCCGAAACTTGTCATCGAGTAAATAAAAAGATGAATATGCAGCTTTGGCTGGTTTTTCGTTGCTCTGACACCAAGGAGTAGTATGTCAACGGCTTAACGAAAGATGATAAGATCAAATTTGAAGCAAGGGAAGGTAATGACGCGAGAGATGCACTTCATGTGGAGAAACAACTGACGTGCTGGTGCAGCTCTTCACAAATTTGCAGTGTCGGCGTGCGGTTGGGGGCGACTGAGTACTTGATCTTGAGACACTGGGGACTTTAAGCTTTGCCGTTCAGATTTGTCAGTTGAGCGTTTCGTCCACCACCCGACTCAGTATACCAACTCAGTCGGGGTGACATGAAGTAACCACCCCTCACCGCCGTATTGAGCAAGACCAGTGCATGCGTGTCCTACAGTTAGCAAGACGAGGCCACGAAGTGCCGATAGCAGGAGGCTAGAGTTGTGCCAAACCCTTGGCGCCAGACTGTCGGGAAACCTGGTATTCCAACGTCTCACGGCCACAACTTGCGCCCTTTTTCTCCCATTCAGGTTTTCGTAGCAGCTTTTCTGAACACATATACAGGGTGTTTCAAAAATGACCGGTATATTTGAAACGGCATTAAAAACTAAACGAGCAGCGATAGAAATACACCGTTTGTTGCAATATGCTTGGGACAACAGTACATTTTCAGGCGGACAAACTTTCGAAATGACAGTAGTTACAATTTTCAACAACAGATGGCGCTGCAAGTGATGTGAAAGATATAGAAGACAATGCAGTCTGTGGGTGCGCCATTCTGTACGTCGTCTTTCTGCTGTAAGCGTGTGCTGTTCACAACGTGCAAGTGTGCTGTGGACAACATGGTTTATTCCTTAGAACAGAGGATTTTTCTGGTGTTGGAATTCCACCGCCTAGAACACAGTGTTGTTGCAACAAGACGAAGTTTTCAACGGAGGTTTAATGTAACCAAAGGACCGAAAAGCGATACAATAAAGGATCTGTTTGAAAAATTTCAACAGACTGGGAACGTGACGGATGAACGTGCTGGAAAGGTAGGGCGACCACGTACGGCAACCACAGAGGGCAACGCGCAGCTAGTGCAGCAGGTGATCCAACAGCGGCCTCGGGTTTCCGTTCGCCGTGTTGCAGCTGCGGTCCAAATGACGCCAATGTCCACGTATCGTCTCATGCGCCAGAGTTTACACCTCTATCCATACAAAATTCAAACGCGGCAACCCCTCAGCGCCGCTACCATTGCTGCACGAGAGACATTCGCTAACGATATAGTGCACAGGATTGATGACGGCGATATGCATGTGGGCAGCATTTGGTTTACTGACGAAGCTTATTTTTACCTGGACGGCTTCGTCAATAAACAGAACTGGCGCATATGGGGAACCGAAAAGCCCCATGTTGCAGTCGCATCGTCCCTGCATCCTCAAAAAGTACTGGTCTGGGCCGCCATTTCTTCCAAAGGAATCATTGGCCCATTTTTCAGATCCGAAACGATTACTGCATCACGCTATCTGGACATTCTTCGTGAATGTGTGGCGGTACAAACTGCCTTAGACGACACTGCGAACACCTCGTGGTTTATGCAAGATGGTGCCTGGCCACATCGCACGGCCGACGTCTTTAATTTCCTGAATGAATATTTCGATGATCGTGTGATTGCTTTGGGCTATACGAAACATACAGGAGGCGGCGTGGATTGGCCTCCCTATTCGCCAGACATGAACCCCTGTGACTTCTTTCTGTGGGGACACTTGAAAGACCAGGTGTACCGCCAGAATCCAGAAACAATTGAACAGCTGAAGCAGTACATCTCATCTGCATGTGAAACCATTCCGCCAGACACGTTGTCAAAGGTTTCGGGTAATTTCATTCAGAGACTACGCCATATTATTGCTACGCATGGTGGATATGTGGAAAATATCGTACTATAGAGTTTCCCAGACCGCAGCGACATCTGTTGTTGAAAATTGTAACTACTGTAATTTCGAAAGTTTGTCTGCCTGAAAATGTACTGTTGTCCCAAGCATATTGCAACAAACGGTGTATTTCTATCGCTGCTCGTTTAGTTTTTATTACCGTTTCAAATATACCAGTCATTTTTGAAACACCCTGTACGACATAAATGTTGACTTTAATGAAGTGCCGTCGGTGTTGCACTTAATGGGACGAAAGTGAAAGTGTGGGACAGTTAAGTCGGATGACTAGCTGTTCTGGTTCTTTGCATTTATAAAATACATTCCTTTATTTCACGTCTATGATGACAAACGTGTAGATCCTCAGACTAGCGGTTTCGGTCAGTCGTTATCATCTTCAGATCTGCAGCAAAACATGGGGAAAACATAAATACAAGAAATGGGTTGTCTACACCTTAAAACAATAAAATAGGTGACGATGAAAGGGACTAGTGACAAACATGAGAAAATTATGCGTTTTTAATATGATGAGGCATTTCTGTTTTAAAAACAAGTCCTGATATAATACAGCTATAGTGGCACCGTTTAATGATAAACATAAAATCAGCGCCAGCAACTTCTCATGTATACAAAATATGGTATGTACTACACAAATCTTGTTAACAGCGCTAATGTTCAAACTGCCGTACAGTGGCGGTTACGTTCATTTAACCACTTCTCGCCTATGCCACATTCTGGCGGCTATGTTAACAAAAGGTGCTGAATACTTACTACAGGCCGTTTTCGTTCGTTTGGCTTCTTTCCCTATTTGTTTTATCATTTTTATATTATTTTTAGTACTACGTAACCTTGTTATTAGGTATGTCGTTATATTTTCATCTAAAATTCACCACAAGAGTGTATCAGACTTATTGTCACTTCACAATTTCCTTTTTAACAATCAAACTTTTGTCGTGTTAATTTATTGTATTTTATTACTGTAATGACTTATACACCCGGTAAGCCAGCTGCAGACTTTACTGACATTATTCTTATTTTTGTTATATATCGTACAATTGCGTCACTGAAAAATATTTGTACGTCTACTGTAGTGACATCTGGCGAGCTTGCGACACAAACATTTCGTGGGTACTGTGCGGCAGTTTCCTTTGAACAGTAGTGCTGCTAGCAAGATGATTGTAATTGTTGTGTTGGCTGAAGAGCCAACACCGTGTTACTAGAGGAGGCCGAAATGCACGCGTTTTAGCTCACGCAGGCTGGCGTGAGGAGGGCAGAACTATACTGACGTGAGGACTGGAACATGACAAGGAATTAGAATTCAGAAAGCGGACGAATTTAGGTTGATACTTAACTTTAATCCATTAATGATGAACGTCGCTCTTGACGGTACATGAGTCACAATATTATCTGTTCAGAAGACATAGTAACAGAATATGGCGCCTTGCTAGGTCGTAGCAAATCACGTAGCTGAAGGCTATGCTAAACTGTAGGCTCTGCAAATGAGAACGTATGTTGACAGTGAACCATCGCTAGCAAAGTCGGCTGTACAACTGGGACGAGTGCTAGGGAGTCTCTCTAGACCTGCCGTGTGGCAGCGCTCGGTCTGCAATCACTGATAGTGGCGACACGCGCGTCGGACGTATACTAACGGACCGCGGCCGATTTAAAGGCTACCACCTAGCAAGTGTGGTGTCTGGCGGTGACACCACAGTAATATGTACCATATTTTATGTATGTGTGACAATGCTGCTGCTGATTTTGTGTTTATTATTTGACGATGCCACTAGCGCTCCATTATATTGGGAGTTAATACTTTTCAAATGTATGTCAGTAATACTTTTCATCGTGGCCAATTTTATCGATTTAAGCTGTAAACAATAACACAAATAACAGATCTGAAGATGGTCATTGCTGACCGAAACGGGTAGTCTAGGGACCTACAAGTTTGTGATTGTAGACATGAAATAAAGAAACTTATTCTGCAGTCTCTGGATCACTGTTCCATTCGCGACCATATCGCAGATTGTGAAACTTTACATTTATTACTTTTTACTGGTCTATTGAAGTTTTGTACAGCAATAATAAGCTTTTTAAATTGATTATTTGAGATGAACTGATTGGTTAGACATCATACACTCCTTCCCCCATTCGCCAATATCCTGCTAATTTGTACATTTTTGAAAGAGGCGAGGAAGCTACAGTGCCTTTCACTCATTTTGTTAAGAAAGTTCTGCAGCTCTTCAGCACTCGATGACAGTTGCCGTTCTTGGTGGCAATGATTCTTCAAAGACACCACAAATCATGGGTAGGCGCAGCGATATAGATTGCCTGACAAAAAGAGTGAAACACCCAGCGAGGGGAGGAGGGATTGAAATGAAACTTCACAGATTGACAGGGTATGTGATGTTATTTCAGTGGTTACAATATCTAGTCAAATATACAAAGAACTTAGCAGCATGAGACCACTTACAATACAACATTGCACCGTCTTTGGTGTGGATGCATACACTGACTCACTTGGGAAGGATGTGAAAGACGTTGTATCCTATCCTGAGGCAAGCTGACCCACAACTGTTGCAGCTGTTTCCTGATATCCTGGATACTGGCATTGGGACAGAGTTGACGTTGGAGCTGGTGTAATGCATGTTCTGGCCACGGGAATACCTCGACATAATGCTAACAGATCGTAGAGATACGACATGTGTGGATATGATAATGTTGAAAAATGGCACCAACATAAGTAGTGGGGCAACAGGGGCATCACCCCAACTTTGTAGGTTGCCTACATCAGGGGCAAGTACGCACTCAGGGGCAAAACTATTGCTCTCCTTTGATTGACAGGTCATTAACGCATTGTTCTGCTAAAGGGATCCTTCCATTTGATTGACAGGTCATTAACCTATTGTTCTGCTAAAGGGATCCTTCTGGCAGAACAATAGGCTAATAGCCTGTCAATTAAAAGAGAATGCATACTTACCCCTGAGGTAGGCAAACCACAAGGTGGGGTGATGCGCCTATTGCCCCACTACTAACATACACTACTGGCCATTAAAATTGCTACACAAAGAAGATGACGATGTTTAATGGCTGTGTGCGCTGCCGTATAGGCGCATGACCTTGAAGCGGACTTAGCCGCTGAGCGAGCCAGGGGGGGAAGCGGAGTTGCTCGATTGTGTGAGAGAGAGCGCAACACAGACTCTGCTGTCTCATGAAGCTGCAGCATTTCATTTAACTCGAGGCAACTGCATGTATTACACAGCCATGCAGCGTAGTTCTTTATTATTAATTATATTAATTATATCTTTGTCTATCTTATTGCTGCAGCAGTTCCGACTCCTGGGGAGGTGGGTGGGTTATTAGTATTGTATTTTATGATTTAATACTTGTTGCGCTCTTTCTCACACAATCGAGCAACTCCGCTTCCCCCCCCCCTGGCTCGCTCAGTGGCTAAGTCCCACTCAAGGTCATGCGCCTATACGGCAGCGCACACAGCCACGAAACGCGCGAAATTTAATCGACAGGAAGAAGATGCTGTGATATGCAAATGATTAGCTTTTCAGAGCATTCACACAAGGTTGGCGCCAGTGGCGACACCTACAACCTGCTGACATGAGGAAAGTTTCCAACAGATTTCTCATATAGAAACAGCAGTTGACCGGCGTTGCCTGATGAAACGTTGTTGTGATGCCTCGTGTTAGGAGGAGAAATGCGTACCATCACGTTTCCGACTTTGATAAAGGTCGGATTGTAGCTTTATCACGATTGCGGTTTATCGTATTGCGACACTGCTGCTCGCGTTGGTCGAGATCCAATGACTGTTAGCAGAATATGGAATCGGTGGGTTCAGGAGGGTAATACGGAACGCCGTGCTGGATCCCAATGGCCTTGTATCACTAACAGTCCAGATGACGGGCATCTTATCCACATGGCTGTAACGTATCGTGCAGCCTCGTCTCGATCCCCGAGTCCACAGATGGGGACCTTTGCAAGACAACAACCACCTGCACAAAAAGTTCGACGACGTTTGCAGCAGCATGGACTATCAGCTCGGAGACCACGGCTGCGGTTAACTTTGACGCTGCATCACAGACAGGAGCGCCTGCGATGGTGTACTCAACGACAAACCTGGTGCACGAATGGCAAAACTCCATTTTTCCGGATGAATCCAGGTTCTGTTTACAGCGTTATGATGGTCGCATCCGTGTTTGGCGACATCGCGGTGAACGCACATTGGAAGCATCTATTCGTCATTGCCATACTGGCGTATCACCTGGCGTGATGGTATGGGGTGCCATTGGTTACACGTCTCGGTCACCTCTTGTTCACATTGACGGCGCTTTGAACTGTGGACGTTACATTTCAGATGTGTTACGACCCGTGGCTCTACCCTTCTTTCAATCCCTCCAAAACCCTACATTTCAACAGGATAATGCACGACCGCATGTTGCAGGTCCTGTACAGGCCTTTCTGGATACAGAAAATGTTCGACTGCTGTCCTGGCCAGCACATTCTCCACATATCTCACGAATTGAAAACGTCTGGTCAATGATGGCCGAGCAACTGGCTCGTCACAATACGCCAGTCACTACTGTGGTATCGTGTCGAAGCTGCATGGGCAGCTGTACCTGTACACTCCATCCAAGCTCTGTTTCGCTCAATGCCCAGGTATATCAAGGCCGTTATTACGGCCAGAGGTGGTTGTTCTGGGTACTGATTTCTCATGATCTATGAACCCAAATAGCGTTAAAATGTAATCACTTGTCAGTTCTAGTATAATATATTTGTCCAATGAATACCCGTTTATCATCTGCATTTCTTCTTGATGTAGCAATTTTAATGGCCAGTAGTGTACTATCATAAGACATATAACAGATGACGTAGGATGTTCGTGACACACTGTTCTACCTTCAGAGATCCCCAGCTATCAGTCGTAACCTGAAGTCATTCCCAGTGGCTCCCCACACCATGAAACAAAGAGTTGCACAGCTGTGTCTGTGCAGAACATTGGAAGAATGGGACCCTTCCACAAGTCGTCGCCATACTCTCCGACTGGTAGTGCAAGACGGCAAGCCTTCGCTGAACACAATGAGACGCCGCTCATCATCCATTTATGCTTCTCGGTCAGGGCACCACTCCAAAAGCTGCGGTTGGTGTTGTGGTGTTAACGGTAGCCTACGAATGAGACTGTTATTCCGTAGCCTGGCTACTACTGGTCTCCGAGCAATCGTGCAGAATGACCCAGGAAGTTGGAGGGAGTCCATTACTTGTTCTCGGTTGGCGGACTCTGATGTGAAGGGGTTACGACGTGCTTGGTGCACAACACGGTGATCGTCCCTTTTGACGCTCTGGTAGACCAGAACCTTTGATGCGAGCCTGCCTGTTCTCACGTTCCCATGCTGTCCAATAGCAGGCTGCTGTCCCATCCGAGTGGTCCGCAGATCTGGATGCTGAACACTTTAACCAGCTTGCCAAAGAGAGGCTCACAGTGAGGCTCCTTTCAAGATGTCAGAAGCTGATAACGCCCTCTCATACGAGTCATAATCCAACATCTGACGCTATTCAAGCCCTCTATACACCGTACCAGGTCAGATAATAGCACTAAACACGGACAGCACTAATGCACTCTGGTGGTCGTTCTGCCTGACACGAAGAATTGCAACTCTAATCATGGAATACATATCCATGAAATTGTATTGACATTCGACCACTTTTTTTTGTCAGGCAGCGTATTATTACTGATTAAGAGCTCACAAATTACTGCGACTGGTGATATCAAGATCGATAGCCCTAACAACCCTCGAAAAAGTATTACTTACATGTTTAATAAAAATAAGAAATCAAAATGTGTGCAACGTTTTTAATCTATTCTGCCGCAGAGATGACACGTTTTTACTACTTAGCGGACTGTAATTTATAGTGAACAACTGCGATGAGCTGAAAGTAGTTTGTGGATCATGACACTATTCCAGGTAAGTGAGTGACAGAATTCAGATACGGTTTGATGCACTGTTTTGCTGAATGTACAAGACCAAGCGTGGTGCTGTTGGTCATCTGACGGATGTACATGTCAGTACGATACCGTGACGTTCGCCAGAATATGGACTGAGAGTAAACCAAAGAAAGATAAAAGTACCAGGTGATTATAATTAAAGTGCTACTACTCACGAAGGTTCAGTGTGCCCTGTAATTATCGTCTGGCAGCGAAACTTGGTAGATATGCTAACGAGTTAATGCGGAACCAATTTACTCTGCAAAACAAATTAGTTCAAATTGTGGCCACCAGGTGCAAATCTGGAGCTGTACATTGTTTCTATGACGGTATGAAATCCACGCTGCCATTTGCCAAGCCACAACGCCTGTGAACAGTATGGCTGTCGAGAAGAGAGACGCTGCCCTGTTGGTGAAACTATATTATGTGAACGGCAGCAGTCAGAGTGTTGCATTGAGAATGTATCGCCGACTTAAAGGTCGGAGGAGAGGTCTGATGTCGTTAAATGGTTTACAGAAAATGGTAGTGAAATTCGAAGACCCGTGTGAACTTGGTGTGGCACATGTAAGAGGAAGACGTCCTATCCCGGTAAGGGTTATTGACTGGGTTACCGTTGCTGTAACTGACCACGCAGCAGGTACACTGACTAGTGTTGGTGCTCGTGAAGTGTAACGAGAATTGTCTATCCTATGATCAATACTACGGAAAGTTTGGCGGTCTATTTTACACTAGTACACCTACATGATCCAGACGTTGCAGCAACTGGAACCTCATGATTACCAGCAACTTTCTGATTTTCTCTTCGGCTTCTGGCACAGATGAAGTAGATGACAGGTGGCCGGACAATATTCAGCAGAGTGACGAGGTAATTTTACATTGCAGGATGCAGTGAATACACAGAACTGTCGAATTTGGGGTACTATTTAACCGCATGTTATACCATTGCACTCACCAAATGAGACTGTGGTGTAGGCTCACAAATACTTTTATTCTCTATCCGTTCTTCCTTGAAGAGAACACACACAAAGAGCCTGTCAGGAACACCGTGATGTCAGCACGTTATCGAGACCTTGTATAGCTTGTGATTCCTGCTTTGGAAGACCGAATTGGCTGTACACCGTGCAAGGTAGGGCAACATCTCATGTCGCTCGCTTATTGAAAGAACCACTTAATGCAACAGAAGTTTTCCAGGTGTATTGCCTGCAAGATCACCTCGTCCGGATCCTTGTAATTTCTGGCTCTGGAAATACCTAAAAGAAAGTATTCACCA
Source organism: Schistocerca cancellata (assembly GCF_023864275.1). NCBI lineage: Eukaryota > Metazoa > Arthropoda > Insecta > Orthoptera > Acrididae > Schistocerca > Schistocerca cancellata. The sequence goes on along the minus strand of NC_064634.1, from coordinate 298,090,740 downwards.
TGGAAACGTTTAGTCTCTGCCTAATCTGAAGGCCAAGTATACAGTAACACGTTCCTCAGATGCCCCCAGAACTGCTGCGAACAACTGCTGGTAACGTCGTTTTACGGATACATCAAGTCTTCGGCATCTCCGGCGCTCATATTGAGCAAAATGTGTAAGCGGCGGTTAGAAATAAAATCAACATTACGCCTTTCTCACTTGTTCGAGCTTTTCTGCTCACGTTCCGGTGCCAATCCATTACTATTGGAAATATTTCTATACGTCTTTCTTGCATTCACAGCGCCAGATTTGCATCTAGCCGCCAAACTTGTAACTAATTTTCCTTGGAGCGTAAATCGGTTCCGCATTAACGCACTAGAATATCTGCCACTTTTCGTTGTCCTAGGAAAAGTACAGCCCACACTGCACCTCTGTGAGTAGCTTTAATTAAAATACCCGGTAGGAAAGTCGAGATTGGTGACAAACATACCGTCAAAATTAGGGAGTGCAAAGCGGACCAAGTGAGGGTGTTTTGCTGCATTGGCAGAAAAGTAACGCTTGACGGAAGAAGCAAACGGGATATAATAAGCAGACTAGGGCAGGCAAAGAGCTACGTCTGGATCAGAGCATTGATTGACAGTTGATCATGAATTGTGGGGAGAAAGCGAAGAAGAAGACAACCGAAGCTTTGGAGATGTGATGTTACAGTGTTGTTGTTGTTGTGATCTTCAGTCCTGAGACTAGTTTGATGCAGCTCTCCATGCTACTCTATCCTGTGCAAGTTTCTTCATCTCCCAGTACCTACTGCAACCTACATCCTTCTGAATCTGTTTAGTGTATTCATCTCTTGGTCTCCCTCTGCGATTTTTACCCTCCACGCTGCCCTCCATTACTAAATTGGTGATCCCTTGATGACTCAGAATATGCCCTACCTACCGATCCCTTCTTCTAGTAAAGTTGTGCCACAAACTTCTCTTCTGGGCAATTCTATTCAATACCTCCTCATTAGTTATGTGATCTACCCATCTAATCTTCAGCATTCTTCTGTAGCACCACATTTCGAAAGCTTCTATTCTCTTCTTGTCTAAACTATTTATCGTCCATGTTTTACTTCCATACATGGTTACACTACATACAAATACTTTCAGAAACGGCTTCCTGACACTTAAATTTATACTCGATGTTAACAAATTTCTCTTCTTCAGAAATGCTTTCCTTTCCATTGCCAGTCTACATTTTATATCCTCTCTACTTCGACCATCATCAGTTATTTTTCTCCCCAAATAGCAAAACTCCCTTACTACTTTAAGTGTCTCATTTCCTAATCTAATTCCCGCAGCATCACCCGATTTAATTCGACAACATTCCATTATTCTCGTTTAGCTTTTGTTGATTTTCATCTTATATCCTCCTTTCCAGACCATGTCCATTCCGTTCAGCTGCTCTTCCAGGTTCTTTGCTGTCTCTGACAGAATTACAATGTCATTGGCGAACCTCAAAGTTTTTATTTCTTCTCCGTGGATTTTAATTCCTACTCCAAATTTTTCATTTGTTTCCTTTACTGCTTGCTCAATATACAGATTGAATAACATCGGGGAGAGGCTACAACCCTGTCTCACTCCCTTCCCAACCACTGCTTCCCTTTCATGTCCCTCGACTCTTATAAATGCCATCTGCTTTCTGTACATATTGTAAATAACCTTTTGCTCCCTGTATTTTACCCTTGCCACTTTCAGAATTTGAAAGAGAGTATTCCAGTCGACATTGTCAAAAGCTTTCTCTAAATCTACAAATGCTAGAAACGTAGGTTTGCCTTTCCTTAATCTTTCTTCTAAGATAAGGCGTAGGGTCAGTATTGCCTCACGTGTTCCAACATTTCTACGGAATCCAAACTGATCTTCCCCGAAGTCGGCTTCTACCAGTTTTTCCATTAATCTGTAAAGAATTCGTGTTAGTATGTTGCAGCTGTGGCTTATTAAACTGATAGTTCGGTAATTTTCACATCTGTCAACACCTGCTTTCATTGGGATTGGAATTATTATATTCTTCTTGAAGTCTGAGGTACACTCCTGGAAATAGAAAAAAGAACACATTGACACCGGTGTGTCAGACCCACCATACTTGCTCCGGACACTGCGAGAGGGCTGTACAAGCAATGATCACACGCACGGCACAGCGGACACACCAGCAACCGCGGTGTTGGCCGTCGAATGGCGCTAGCTGCGCAGCATTTGTGCACCGCCGCCGTCAGTGTCAGCCAGTTTGCCGTGGCATACGGAGCTCCATCGCAGTCTTTAACACTGGTAGCATGCCGCGACAGCGTGGACGTGAACCGTATGTGCATTTGACGGACTTTGAGCGAGGGCGTATAGTGGGCATGCGGGAGGCCGTGTGGACGCACCGCCGAATTGCTCAACACGTGGGGCGTGAGGTCTCCACAGTACATCGATGTTGTCGCCAGTGGTCGGCGGAAGGTGCACGTGCCCGTCGACCTGGGACCGGACCGCAGCGACGCACGGATGCACGCCAAGACCGTAGGATCCTACGCAGTGCCGTAGGGGACCGCACCGCCACTTCCCAGCAAATTAGGGACACTGTTGCTCCTGGGGTATCGGCGAGGACCATTCGCAACCGTCTCCATGAAGCTGGGCTACGGTCCTGCACACCGTTAGGCCGTCTTCTGCTCACGCCCCAACATCGTGCAGCCCGCCTCCAGTGGTGTCGAGACAGGCGTGAATGGAGGGACGAATGGAGACGTGTCGTCTTCAGCGATGAGAGTCGCTTCTGCCTTGGTGCCAATGATGGTCGTATGCGTGTTTGGCGCCGTGCAGGTGAGCGCCACAATCAGGACTGCATACGACCGAGGCACACAGGGCCAACACCCGGCATCATGGTGTGGGGAGCGATCTCCTACACTGGCCGTACACCACTGGTGATCGTCGAGGGGACACTGAATAGTGCACGGTACATCCAAACCGTCATCGAACCCATCGTTCTACCATTCCTAGACCGGCAAGAGAACTTGCTGTTCCAACAGGACAATGCACGTCCGCATGTATCCCGTGCCACCCAACATGCTCTAGAAGGTGTAAGTCAACTACCCTGGCCAGCAAGATCTCCGGATCTGTCCCCCATTGAGCATGTTTGGGACTGGATGAAGCGTCGTCTCACGCGGTCTGCACGTCCAGCACGAACGCTGGTCCAACTGAGGCGCCAGATGGAAATGGCATGGCAAGCCGTTTCACAGGACTACATCCAGCATCTCTACGATCGTCTCCATGGGAGAATAGCAGCCTGTATTGCTGCGAAAGGTGGATATACACTGTACTAGTGCCGACATTGTGCATGCTCTGTTGCCTGTGTCTATGTGCCTGTGGTTCTGTCAGTGTGATCATGTGATGTATCTGACCCCAGGAATGTGTCAATAAAGTTTCCCCTTCCTGGGACAATGAATTCACGGTGTTCTTATTTCAATTTCCAGGAGTGTATTTCGCCTGTCTCATACATCTTGCTCACCAGATGGTAGAGTTTTGTCAGGACTGGCTCTCCCAAGGCTATCAGTAGTTCTAATGGAATGTTGTCTACTCCCGGGGCCTTGTTTCGACTTAAGTCTTTCAGTGTTCTGTCAAATTCTTCACGCAGTATCACATCTCCCATTTGATCTTCATCTACATTCTCTTCCATTTCTATAATATTGTCCTTAAGAACGTCGCCTCTAGTGAGATAATCCTCTACATCCTTACATTTGTCCTCTAGCTATCCCTGCTTAGCCATTTTGCACTTCCTGTCGACCTCATTTTTGAGACGTTTGTATTCCTTTTGCCTGTTTCATTTACTGCATTTTTATATTTTCTCCTTTCAGTGATATTGCAGTAGTATGCTCAAATTAAGTGGTGTGACAAGACAAGAAATGAGGTCCTGCGCAGAATGGGCGAGAAAAAAAAACACACGAAAAATAGTGATTAGAACAAGGGACATGTGATTAGACACTGTTAAAGACATCGGGAAATAACTTCCGTTGTAGTAGAGGAAGACGCATAGGGAAAAACTGGAGGGGAAGACAGAGATTGGAATATATAAAACGAATAATCGAGGACATTGGCTGTATATGCAGCTCCGAGATGAGATGAATAAGTTGGCACAGGGAAGTAAGTCGTGTCTATGGGACTTGAACCAGTCAGAAGACTGATTAGATGTATTTTTCGTTCCAATAGATCCATAGCGAGGAGTTTACACAGGAAGTAGAACATTTCAGAAAATGAACAATATGCACTACGTATTGACAAAGAAAAACTAATGTGCTAATAATGTACCTTCCATAGATCCCAAGCGAAAACGACCCTCAAGGACGTGGAAAAAGTGAAAAAAAAATCATAAACTATTTTCATTTAAAGTTAATATCAAATTTATCATAAAACATGTAAATGTTCAATTCACAGACATGCATATGATAATTCGATAATTCTTACGCTATTGTAGCCATGCATAATCAAGTAGAAAAATCATTTTACAATACTTATTTACAACGATGACATTATTGTACTGAATTTATACGAAAATCAGCTTGTTCGGAGAACTCGGATTATTTGTTATTATTAGTAACATATACACATCAGTTGGTTCTACTGATAAATCCGTCAGAGTAAGAGTTTAGATCCAATAAATCTTTCGGGCTTCTCTTAAACTGAAGTTTATCAAGAGTTAAACTTTTAGGATGCTGGCAAGTAGCTGAAAATGTTTGTCCCAGATTAATGGACCCTTTCTGAACAAGAGTAAATGATCTTAAATGTTTGAGAAGATTATTGTCATTTCCATTGGTGATTCCATGAACCCAACTGTTGGTTTGAAAAAGAGATATACTTTAATGACAAATTTCAGTAAGAAATAAATATACGGAGAAGCAGTAATTACTTTCCCTACTTCCCAGAACAGGCTTCTGCAACATGTTCTCGCGTTCAAACCACAAATAATACCTATTATACGTTTTTGGACCCAGAAAACAGTATCTTGACTTCATGGGTTGTCCCAAAAAATAATTCCATATGACATTTTGGAATGAAAGTGAGCATAGTGTGCTAGCTTTTTTATGTTTGTATCGTATGTGTCTGACAGCTTTCGTATTGCAAATAGAGATTTATTTAGGCTCTTCGGCAGTTCTTTGGTGTGCTTCTATCAGTTGAATTCATTATCAAGCTGTAGCCCCAAGAATTTAACACTGTCAACTTCTTCTATCTGTTTGTTGTTATATTTTAGGCGTATATTGTTGGGAAATCTCTTATAAATTCTGAATTGAATGTGGTGTGTTTTTTCAAAGTTTAGTAACAACGAACTGAATAGAAAACATTCATTAACGTCAATAAAAATTTCGTTAACCGATCTTCCTACGTGTTTCCTTCATTTGCAAAAAGTAATGTTTGTACCGTCTGCATCTGTTAACCCACCATCCCGAAAGAAACTTTAATTTTATATAAATAACTCTGTCACCGGTATCCCAGCCCCCAAGAAGGAAGCACCACATCTACTTGAGAATGCTTGTTGTAATCGGTTTGCATCATGATGACAAACGACACATCAATCCGCCTAATCATCTTTCACACTTCGGGCCTCTAGTGCTGTGCGGTTAGAGAAAAGAATGTCGTATGGGACAATGACACCCGTGTACAGTCTTTCTTTGATGCTGGATACCTGAATACGAACTCCCTCAAGGACACATAGAACAATGGGCTATCTGAAAGACACTCAACCGAATCCGTTCTGGTATCACAAGAACCAAGCGCCAGTAATGAGGTTTTCAGAGTGCAGACTGTGTTTTGTGATTGTGTGGCTATGCAAGTCACAAAAATCTTATTGTGTCGCTTAAACCCATTATTACCGTATAGGATTTAGGTTGCCGAATTCTGGCCGACAGTTGATTAAGATTCCTGGGCTATACATTTCTTTCGTAGATGAGACGCGTTATTTCTGTTTTGTTTGCATCTGCGACGAATAAATAAATGTGCGAAATACTTACAAGGGAACTGCCCATCGCACCCCCCCCCCCCCCTCCCATACACACACACACACACACACACACACACACAGATTTAGCGGTTCCAGAGGATAGCCCATCAAAAACTGAACACAGATCAAGCATGAAAACAGGAAGAGAGTGTACTGAACTGTGACAGGAGAAGCAAAATAGAAACAGTCAACAGTCCAAGCTTTAGATCTGTAACATTGACCAAATGGCAGCAACAACGATTTTGTTGTTATGTGGTCACGGTGTTGGACTACGAAACGGGAGATCCACGATCCATGTTCAAATCTCGCTCGTACCCCCTCCCCCCCTTTTTTTTTTAACAAAGTTATGAGCAGTCCGTTCGGTCGCTGACGTGTTTGGATGAACAGTGAGAGCAGGCTAGGTGCCTTATAAACCTCTCACAGAAATAACAAATAAAAAATAAACAGGAGTGAACCATGTCACAACGAAGGAATTTAAGAGTCAAAACTTCCAAGGCGGAACGCAAGAGGCATAACATGTGGTGCCTGTGTAGAACAAACAGGTACATACGTCTGGAGCCCTTCCTTGTACGTCGCAGTTGTAACTGGACGGTACACCAGAATACAGACACAAATTTGAATACAGCCGATAGACACGTCAATGACGGACAGTTCATAATCTTGTGAAATAAAAAAAATTGAGGCATGAAGGAGATTTGAAGCTTTTTTTTGGAACAAATATAGACGTTTATTTACGCTTTAATCAATAACACAAACACACACACGCACACACACACACACACACACAAGCGCGCACACACACACACACACACACACACACAGTTTTCATTTATTTTAGAACTGGTGAGGACAGCCTTGTCATTTTGTATTTAATGGTGTAAAAGTCTTTTTGTTTCAAGAAATCCACAACACACTCCTATTTTTTTGTTTTCCAGTGCTCTTGCGTAGAGATTTCACGTTATTTGCCGCTATTCTGTCTTACTGTTTTTGGAGTTTGCTTTCATTATATTAGGACTTCTAGTTTTCTAGTACACTGTTGTATCACCAATTTGCTGATTTTGTCTTAGTGACTTCAGTTGGGGTATTATTTTAGTAAATTATGTGATAGAGTATCACATTAGTGATAAGGAACACAAAAAAAATTAAAACAATTTAAAGCAATTATTAAGAAAAGGAATATGAAATAGATGTGAAACGGACTCTCGGAACGTATTACATTTACGTACACGAAACACGTTGAATGGATATCAACGTGTCAGTGACGCATATATTGTGACCCATTAGTAATGTAATTTTTTTTTTTTTTTGGAAGGCGGAACGAGAGAGAGAGAGAGAGAGAGAGAGAGAGAGGGAGGGTGGGAGGGAGGGAGGGAGAGTGGGAGAGAGAGAGAGAGAGAGAGAGAGAGAGAGAGAGAGAGAGAGAGAGAGAGAGAGAGAGTGAGGGCACACTCTGTATTGTGACAGGTGTCGTTGTTGTACATATGTTGCATACAAATCACTGTTGGATTATTTTTGAGAATTTTCAAATAATGGTTCAAATGGCTCTGAGCACTATGGGACTTAACTTCTGAGGTCATCAGTCCCCTAGAACTTAGAACTACTTAAACCTAACTAACCTAAGGACATCACACACATCCATGCCCGAGGCAGGATTCGAACCTGCGACCGTAGCGGTCGCGCGGTTCCAGACTGTAGCGCCTAGATCTGCTCGGCCACTCCGGCCGGCGAGAATTTTCAGATTGCTTTGGAAATGAAACACTGTCACTTTATACTTGCCACACTTTGATCACACGGAACTCGTCTTGATGTTATGGGGCGTTGGAGGGTTGGGACGACGTCGACGACGAAGAGGGCGTGGGTGTTTCGGGAGGGGGGCGGTCATGGTGTGCCGAGGGCGTTCCTGAAGGCAACGTCCAGCGGGATCTGCAGGAAACTCTGGAACGTTTGGTTGCAGTCCCATACCGGGACCATATGACCACAATGCCACGGGTAATCAAAGTTGCTCAATGTTGCACATTTGGATCTCGACTGATCACTGTTCGTATTTCGCTTCTTCCTGGTTTCATGCTTGACCTGTGTTCAGTTGCTGACGATGCAACATGCCATCTTACCACTAAATCTGAGGTGGGTGTGATGAGAAGTTTCCCTTGCCAGAAGATTGGTCAGGAAGGTACAACTACTGGTGCACGTAACTCGTCGACTAGCTGCCATTGACGGTAAACAAACGGAACAATAGTATAGGGCGTATCAAAGAATCATCCGAGTTGGCGCGGTTATATTTCTGAAGCTGATAAACATATACAGTGAATTTTGTTTTTTGATGAATGGGAATGGTGAAGACCAGCGTTCATACCTTTTCATAGGTGTTCGATATGCCCTCCCCCCCCACCCTCACCCCCAATGAGACGCATTGCATATGTCAATGCGGTATTCAGACTGTTCCCCCACTGCAGCGAGCATATCTGGAGTTACAGCTTCCACAGCTTCTGTATGCGATGTCTCAGTTCATTCATTGTTGTTGGTAACGGAGGCACTTAAACAGAGGTCTTTTTAAAAAACTCACAAGAAATAATAACCTGCAGTTAGGCCCGGTGACCTTGCAGACCAGCAATGTAATGCTGAATCATTTGGTCCTATGTAACCGGTCCATCGTTCAGTAATTCTTTGATTTAAAAACTCCTGCACTTCTAGATGTCAGTGTGGCGATGCCCCATCCTGCTGGTAAATGAAGCCGTTCGAATCAGTCTCCAACTGCGGGAAAAAAAATTCTCAAGCATATCGAGATATGTGCTTCCTAACAGTGTTATCGGCAAAGAAAAATGAACCACGCACCTTTTCCCGTGAAACGGCACAAAACACATAACATGTTGGAGAGTCCCTCTCATGTTGTACAACTTCATGTGGTTGTTCCGTAGCCCATATTCTCACATTATGACGGTTCACCTTTCCATTTAATTGGAATGTTGCCTCGTCACTAAACACTAAGCGTGGAAGAATAACTGTCATCTTCCATCTTGCCAAGAACGAAACTACATAACTCCACACATTTCGAAGAGCTTTCAGTAGCTGAATATTGTATGGTTTCATGTGTAAACGTCGATGCAACACACGCCAGACGGACATTGGGGTATGCTGAGCTGCCTAGTTGTGCGGCGAATGGATTCCTGCGGACTCCTTGTGAAACCACCGCGGATGCGTTCGACGTCTGTATCAGATACTCGGGGAGGTCCCGGAGATTTGCCTTCACGCAAACAACCTGTTTCTCGAAACTGTTCATACCATCGTCTAATGCTCTTTGCTGTGGAGGGTCCACACCATACCTAATACGAAAGTCATGCTGAACAGTTAGCAATGACCCGCACCGGGCAAAACGCACAACACAAAACGCTTTCTGTTTTCCCGAAACCATTTTTACTAGAACTGAAGTGGGAGCACACCGCTGCTACCTAGCGGGAACCATGTAAGACTCGAGAGTTTGCTCTTTACAATGTCTAAAATAAAAATGATTCTGATTTTTTAAAAATCGGATGACTCTTTTTGATATACTCTGTATACTACGCGTCGGTCATTCAGTAAACGGTCTTTGAGTACAATGAGTACCAACGTAAAAAGGTAGGAATACTACTCATCTATGCAGAATGTAAGATAGGAGAATGGTGAAGACCAGCGTTAATTTTCTTCGATCCCATGTCTTTATTCTCAACTACACTCCTGGAAATTGAAATAAGAACACCGTGAATTCATTGTCCCAGGAAGGGGAAACTTTATTGACACATTCCTGGGGTCAGATACATCACATGATCACACTGACAGAACCACAGGCACATAGACACAGGCAACAGAGCATGCACAATGTCAGCACTAGTACAGTGTATATCCACCTTTCGTATCAATGCAGGCTGCTATTCTCCCATGGAGACGATCGTAGAGATGCTGGATGTAGTCCTGTGGAACGGCTTGCCATGCCATTTCCCCCTGGCGCCTCAGTTGGACCAGCGTTCGTGCTGGACGTGCAGACCGCGTGAGACGACGCTTCATCCAGTCCCAAACATGCTCAATGGGGGACAGATCCGGAGATCTTGCTGGCCAGGGTAGTTGACTTACACCTTCTAGAGCACGTTGGGTGGCACGGGATACATGCGGACGTGCATTGTCCTGTTGGAACAGCAAGTTCCCTTGCCGGTCTAGGAATGGTAGAACGATGGGTTCGATGACGGTTTGGATGTACCGTGCACTATTCAGTGTCCCCTCGACGATCACCAGTGTAGGAGATCGCTCCCCACACCATGATGCCGGGTGTTGGCCCTGTGTGCCTCGGTCGTATGCAGTCCTGATTGTGGCGCTCACCTGCACGGCGCCAAACACGCATACGACCATCATTGGCACCAAGGCAGAAGCGACTGTCATCGCTGAAGACGACACGTCTCCATTCGTCCCTCCATTCACGCCTGTCGCGACACCACTGGAGGCGGGCTGCACGATGTTGGGGCGTGAGCGGAAGACGGCCTAACGGTGTGCGGGACCGTAGCCCAGCTTCATGGATACGGTTGCGAATGGTCCTCGCCGATACCCCAGGAGCAACAGTGTCCCTAATTTGCTGGGAAGTGGCGGTGCGGTCCCCTACGGCACTGCGTAGGATCCTACGGTCTTGGCGTGCATCCGTGCGTCGCTGCGATCCGGTCCCAGGTCGACGGACACGTGCACCTTCCGCCGATCACTGGCGACAACATCGATGTACTGTGGAGACCTCACGCCCCACGTGTTGAGCAATTCGGCGGTACGTCAACCCGGCCTCCCGCATGCCCACTATACGCCCTCGCTCAAAGTCCGTCAACTGCACATACGGTTCACGTCCACGCTGTCGCGGCATGCTACCAGTGTTAAAGACTGCGATGGAGCTCCGTATGCCACGGCAAACTGGCTGACACTGACGGCGGCGGTGCACAAATGCTGCGCAGCTAGCGCCATTCGACGGCCAACACCGCGGTTCCTGGTGTGTCCGCTGTGCCGTGCGTGTGATCATTGCTTGTACAGCCCTCTCGCAGTGTCCGGAGCAAGTATGGTGAGTCTGACACACCGGTGTCAATGTGTTCTTTTTTCTATTTCCAGGAGTGTATATTTCCAATGCGAGTGTTGTCAGACATGGGTGACGTACGGTAACAACGAAAGAGCTAGCATACTATACTTCCTTTCATTCTGTAATATCATAGGGGTTAGTTTCTCTGGTAAATCATGAAGACAAGCATAAGTTTTCTGTGTTGAGAGACAGTACTGCTTCCAAGAACGCTGGCGGTACCGATGACCTCAGCAGTTTGGTCCCATAGGAACTTACCACTACCTACACGGACGGGAAAAAATGACAACACCGTAAATAATAAATGTAGAGTAAGGAAATGTCGGGAATACATTTCTCTAAATAACACATTCAAATGATTAACATTGCAAGATCACAGGTTAACATAAGCGTGAGATAAGCCATTGGAAATCTGAAATTATGGTGCATTAATTACCGGAGTCATCGCCAAATGTTGAATGCAAGCATGGAAAAGTGCATGCATTGTGTTGTACAGGTGCCGGAAGTTCCATGCGGCTTTTCGCGGATGATGCTGTAGTATACAGAGAAGTTGCAGCATTAGAAAATTGTAGCGAAATGCAGGAAGATCTGCAGCGGATAGGCACTTGGTGCAGGGAGTGGCAACTGACCCTTAACATAGACAAATGTAATGTATTGCGAATACGTAGGAAGAAGAATCCTTTATTGTATGATTATATGATAGAGGAACAAACACTAGTGCAGAGCAAGATGGGTCACAACAGCGGTGTGGGCGCGAGCGTTATCCTGTTGGAAAACATCCCCTGGAATACTTTTCATAAATGGCAGCACAATAGATCGAATAACCAGACTGACGTACAGTTTCGCAGACATGGTGGGTCGGACAACCACGAGGTTGTAGGAAATCACTTCCCAAACTCCAAGTGTAGGTCCAATGTGACTAGTATGCCGACATGTTGGGTGCAGGTTCTCAACTGGCTTCCTTCCAACCAACACAAGGCTATGAATGGCACCGAGGTAGAACCAGCTTTCATCAGAAAACACAACAGACCTCCACCCTGCCTTTCAATGAGCTCTCGTTTGACACCACTGAAGTCGCAAATGGTGGTGATCTGGGATCAGTGGAATGGACGCTACATGGTGTCTGGCTCGAAGTTGTCCGTGCTCAAATTGCTGCCGCAGATTCAGTACGACGCCCTAGAGCCATTGCCGAAAACGATCGTCTTCCCACTCGGTAATGTCACGTGGCCGCCCGGAGCCTGGATTTCTTGCAACCATAGAATTCTTGTGACCACAGCTGCCAGCAATCACTCCTGCCAAGTCTTTCTGCAGTATCGCAGGGTGAACATCTAGCTTCTCGTTGCCTTATTACACGACCTCATTCGAACTCAGCAGAGTGTTGATATTGGCGTCTTTGTCACCTTAAAGGCATTCTTGACTAACATCAACCAACCACGTCCAATCCCAATGGTAACTGACATATAGGACGCGTACAGCGTTTATGTAATGTGTTTGGCGTGAAATTTGAATAGACATATCTTTCACATGATGCTATTTTTCCGCCGGTGTATATTGCTTAATGCAACTTGTCATAAAAATGTATCTCTTTTTCAGAGCAAAGGCTGAGTTTATGGAATCTGCACCAGGAAAAAGAATAAGAATAATCCACTTAAAGCCACTTACTTCGATCCAAAGAGACGTCCATTATTCTGGAACATACATTTTCAATAACTTACCAGTAGGAGTAAAAAGTTTAACTAGTAATAATGTTCAGTTTAAGAGGAGACTAACGATTTATTGGTGACCAGCTCTTTCGAATCCAGCTTAGTAGAAACAACTGACCGTGTTGTTGTTGTTGTTGTGGTCTTCAGTCCAGAGACTGGTTTGATGCAGCTCTCCATGCTACTCTATCCTGTGCAAGCTTCTTCATCTCCCAGAACCTACTGCAACCTACAGCCTTCTGAATCTGTTTAGTGTATTCATCTCTTTCGTCTTCCTCTACGATTTTTACCCTCCACCCTGCCCTCCAATACTAAATTGGTGATCACTTGATGCCCCAGAATATGCCCTACCAACCGATCCCTTCTTCTAATCGTGCCACAAATTTCTCTTCTCTGCAATTCTATTCAATACCTCCTCATTAGTTATGTGATCTACCCATCTAATCTTCAGCATTCTTCTGTAGCACCACATTTCGTAAGCTTCTATTCTCTTCTTGTCTAAACTATTTATCGTCCACGTTTCACTTCCATACATGGCTACACTCCTTACAAATACTTTCAGAAACGACTTCCTGACACTTGAATCTATACACGATGTTAACAAATTTCTCCTCTTCAGAAATTCTTTCCTTGAGATTGCCAGTCTACATTTTATATCTTCTCTACTTCGACCATCATCAGTTATTTTGCTTCCCAAATAGCAAAACTCATTTACTACTTTAAGCATCTCATTTCCTAATCTAATTCCTCCAGCATCACCCGATTTAATTCGAATACATTCCAGTATCAAATGGTTCAAATGGGTCTATGCTCATCAGTCCCCTAGAACTTAGAACTACTTAAACCTAACTAACCTAAGGACATCACACAACACCCAGTCATCACAAGGCAGAGAAAATCCCTGACCCCGCCGGGAATCGTACCCGGGAACCCGGGCGCGGGAAGCGAGAACGCTACCACACGACCACATTCCAGTGTCCTCGTTTTGCTTTTGTTGGTGTTCATCTTATACCCTCCTTTCAAGACACTGTCCATTCCGTTCAGCTGCTCTTCCAAGTCCCTTGCTGTCTCTGACAGAATTACAATGTCATCAGCGAACCTCAAAGATTTTATTTCTTCTCCATGGATTTTAATACCTACTCCGAACTTTTCTTTTGTTTCCTTTACTGCTTGCTCAATATACTGATTGAATAACATTTGGGATAGACTACAACCCTGTCTCACACCCTTCCCAACCACTGCTTCCCTTTCATGACCCTCGACTCTTATAACTGCCATCTGCTTTCTGTACAAACTGTAAATAGCCTTTTGCTCCCTGTATTTTACCCTTGCCTGAATTTGAAAGAGTATATTCCAGTCAACATTGGTAAAAGCTTTCTCTAAGTCTACAAACGCTAGATACATAGGTTTGCCTTTCCTTAATCTTTCTTCTAAGGTAAGTCGTAGGGTCAGTATTGCCTCACGTGTTGCAATATTTCTACGGAATCCAATCTGGTCTTCCACGAGGTCGGCTTCTACTAGTTTTTCCATTCGTCTGTAAGGAATTCGCGTTAGTATTTTGCAGCTGTGACTTATTAAACTGATAGTTCTGTCATTTTCACATCTGTCAACACCTGCTTTCTTTGGGATTGGAATTATTATATTCTTCTTGAAGTCTGAGGGTATTTCGCCTGTCTCATACGTCTTGCTCACCAGATGGTAGAGTTTTGTCAGGGCTGGCTCTCCCAAAGCTACTCCCGGGGCCTTGTTTCGATTCAGGTCTAATAGTGCTCTGTCAAACTCTTCACGCAGTATCATATCTCCTATTTCATCCTCATCTACATCGTCTTCCATTTCCATAATATTGCCCTCAAGAACATTGCCCTTGTATAGGCCCTCTATATACTCCTTCCACCTTTCTGCTTTCCCTTCCTCTCTTAGAACTGGGTTTGCATCTGAGCTCTTCATATTCACGCAAGTGGCTCTCTTTTCTTCAAAGGTCTCTTTAATTTTCCTGATCGCATATGGTACTAATAATATCAAATAATACGTGTACTACGTAAAATGTGACTTTTTTTTATTTATTCCATATCCATGAGCAATATTTCACGTGGGATCTGTGGAAGATACGTTAGAATTGTTTTTGCAAATATTCATTGTATATTCTTGTTTTCTGATATGTTTCACATTCTGGAGGATATCCTTTCCGTGCTCAAATAGTACATCTAAATATGAGATAAACGACACGTTACCATCGATACTTACATTGTGTGTTAGTAGCAGGGGAGTCAAAGTCCATTCTCAGTAACGTTTTTAATAACATCAAGTTTAGGTGAATGGTGCACTGTGATACGTTTTTAAACAGGTCTTGAAGAGAGGAAGAGAATTTATAGAATAAAAAATATAGGATGCTGTTAAAAGAAGACGTACTCCTATGCAACTCTTCATAACGACCAAATTTACAAGAACGGCAGTCATGCTGGCTAATGTTCCCCTGGTAGCTAAACAATATTTCCGTGAAATATTTTTTTCTAATGGCTCTGAGCACTATGGGACTTAACATCTGAGGTCATCAGTTCCCTAGAACTTAGAACTACTTAAACCTACCTAACCTAAGGACATCACACACATCCATGTCCGAGGCAGGATTCGAACCTGCGACCGTAGCGATCGCGCGGTTCCAGACTGAAGCACCTAGAAACATTTTTTTTTTTTTTTGCTTTGGGACAAAAGGTCATTTAGTCGGCCACCCTGTGTTACTATATTTCAGACGGAAGCATAGCAGTAGTTTGTTAGCATGTTACATGCTTATAATATGCAACTGGACGAATACTAACTCCTATGAACAATAAAAACTACAGCCCCTCTGACTGGCCTACAGACATTTGCAGCGGATAAGCACAAATGCAGAATTTGGCCTAATATCCCTCAGGAGAACAACTCTGTCAACCAATGCCAAGACGAATTATTGCTTGCATAAGGGCCGGAGGTGGACCAACTCGTTATTGACTTGCTCAATTTGTGAAGTTCTCTCTCTTAAATAAATCATTCGGTTCTTCCAAAATTGAATTCATTCGCTTTTCTGTGCATGTACGTCACATCTACCGATTTCCGATCCATTCAGATAGTTCCTTCGTGGAGCGTCGTTTTTGTTGTTCTCTTTCATCTTCTTTCCTTTTTTTCTTCCTACAGCGTATCTGGTAAGAAATCTAAATTATGTATCTTGTGAGAGCTGTAGATGATCGGTAGAAGATGAATCTTATAGTCCAAACGAGAGTCCATTTATTACACCTCGTCTTATATAGGCGCCAGAGTGTCTTAAATTGACTGTCTGCTCGTGCTTCCAACATGACCTTGCGTCTAACTTCTAGGGTGACACAAGACATACAAGTACAATGAAACTATGGCGGCGAAGCACGTAGTCAGTTAAGTGGAGTAATAATACCGAAATAGGCAGTTTCACAGGCTATAAACGAGTCACACAGACATAAGCATTCAGCGTGCGTCTTGCCGAGCTGCAAGAATTACGAGGTATGCGGGAGGAACAGGAAAACTGTTTTGCTCTGAGGCGGTGTGCTCCAGTGCACCTGCCAAGACGTTCTTGTCCGTTCTAGAAAGGCCAGTGCGGGCAAACAGGTTCCGCCGGAGTTTCCGATCGCAAGAAATCTGCGCTGAACCTGATCCCTATTTTTAGAAATTATGTCACACATACTAGTCGGCGTAGCGATGTTATCGGTGACGTAAGATTCTGTTGAGAGACGAGTTTTCCCAAACGGAGCAAAGTGGCTCGTCTAATCTAGATAACCGGTTCACTCCCATTCTTTATCCGACGTCAGGTGACTTTGCAAGAGTTACTCGTTGACTCGCAAAGTTGTGTTTCCAGCCTCGAACTATGGTCACTCCACTAACTAAAACACTATCTCGGTTCATAGTTTGTGGCGCACTATTCCAGTTGCGGGATGCCCGTCTGACGACTTCCAGGGGCAACAAAAATTTAATTATATTTGGTGTAATTATTGACCGAATTTAAAATTTTAAATTCTGTCATAATCTACTCATTAAGATAGGTAGTCTTGTGTTAAAGGTTTAACACAGTAAGCCAAGTATTAAAATCAGAAACTGTGTGTACGAGGTGTGGCTATAAAATAACGTACTGATGCTGTCACAGAGTAAGTACGCATCCGCCAAAGATGAACGACTAATAGCGGTGAAGCGTGAGGCCTTTACAGTCGAATACGGCATCTCAGGTGTCTGTAGAAAAATCATCTTGGCCATGGTCTTCGTTTGAGTAAGACCTGTTACATTGTTTTGACTGAAACATGGTAAGTTATAAAAATGACTTTTTTAAATAATAATATCAATATTTATGTATGTGTTTGGAGAGAGAGAGAGAGAGAGAGATCGATTTTTGATGAGGTTTTTACTTTAAGTCGTACCTGGTACCTCAATTTTGGTCGCTGCCTCCTTGAATGGTCAGCTTCTGCACCAGTTGTCCACGTATTGCAATTTGGAGGAAGTTATTGCTCTTTAAGGTTTAAAATACGACTCTGTTAGTTACTTGGCCGTATTGCGGATAGCTTTGAGCCCAAGTTTTCGTAGCTTTTCATACCTAAGGGACCACTGTTGTAAGTAAGTAAGATCAAACAGCAATCTACTTTTCGTGAGAAAAGGAGATTGCTTGGCACACAAACCTCCTTCAAACTACACGTCCTGCTACATCAAAATTAGTCAGTGGAGTTCAGCACCATACTATTGTACAAGAACAAAATCCAATTACTGTAATTAAGAAATTATTAGAGGTTGTTACTTATTGAATGAAAACTATATAGAATGCATTTCTTTTCCTGTATTTTAGTACACTTACAATTCTGAGACTTACTGGCAGATTAAAACTGTGTGCCCGACCGAGACTCGAACTCGGGACCTTTGCCTTTCGCTCTACCATCTGAGCTACCGAAGCACGACTCACGACCGGTACTCACAACTTTACTTCTGCCAGTACCTCGTCTCCTACCTTCCAAACTTTACAGGAGCTCTCCTGCGAACCTTGCAGAACTAGCACTCCTGAAAGAAAGGATATTGCGGAGACATGGCTTAGCCACAGCCTGGGGGATGTTTCCAGAATGAGATTTTCACTCCGCAGCGGGGTGTGCGCTGATACGAAACTTCCTGGCAGATTAAAACTGTGTGCCCGACCGAGACTCGAACTCGGACCTTTGCCTTTCGCGGGCAAGTGCTCTACCATCTGAGCTACCGAAGCACGACTCACGACCGGTACTCACAACTTTACTTCTGCCAGTACCTCGTCTCCTATCTTCCAAACTTTACAGAAGGTCTCCTGCGAACCTTGCAGAACTAGCTCGCGAAAGGCAAAGGTCCCGAGTTCGAGTCTCGGTCGGGCACACAGTTTTAATCTGCCAGGAAGTTTCATATCAGCGCACACTCCGCTGCAGAGAGAAAATCTCATTCTGGACTTACAGTTCTGTCGATTGATAGACGGCAACGACAATGAAGTTCACCTCCTTTTCCAAAAACAAGACATTTCTATTCTTCACTTCCAGAAAATTTGTATACATAAATATTTGGCAACTCTTACACATACTTCACTCGGTTTTATCACTAAAATATCAATTTTCATTAAATGTAACAATACGTTCTGAGCGACGGCCCAGCAACACGTCCTCTTTCCACAAGGTACAGATTAACAGTGTTTTTTTTTAATAAATCAATTGTCTTTCTTTTTAGAGTCCATACTCAAAGATTGTCTAATACTATCGTTGCGGGGATTGCGTGCTACAGAGTTTCTTGCTGTCCAGCTGTGCTTCACTTCACTTCAAGTACTATTTGAATCACATTTACGTTTACGGTATTTACATACATTACTGAGCTTCTCAGAATAAAATCAGGCACAAATTAGTTAAAGAAAAAAAAGCAGTAAGGCACACATAACAGTACAAAGTTTAGTGATACAGCAGCAAGAAAGTTGGATAAACTACTTCGAAAACCTATCTTTTACTACAATAAGTGTAGAGCGAAGACTGTTTACCACGCACGCGAGTTTTTGAGTCGCTTAAGCCTTTCCAAGGTTGGCGAGAAGACGTTATAGGTGACTCACATCTGGAACGCCCTGCAGTATCCTAAACGTACGTAAATTTCGAAAAAGTAGATAATAATCTGAATCCATAATCTGAATCCATCTCACCGTCGTTTGTGTATTAGATCGATTGCTGAGATTGCAGGGCTTGACAAAGAATGCGTAAAGCAACTTTTAAGTAACCAGTTCAACATAAGAAAGTGTGTGCGAAACTGGTGTCGAAAATTCTCACTCTCGAACAAAAAGAGGTTCGTGAAAATGTTTGTACTGACACTTTGGATAGCACTGAAAAAGATCTTAATTTCTGCGAAAGAGTGATGTTTTTCACTTCTGTTGCAGAAATCAAGTGCTAATCTGTGTACTGGGAGGCTCCAACTTCACCGAAAGCCAAAGAAGCTCGAATGAGCAAATATAGATTCAAAATGATTATGATTTGTTTTCGATATTAAAGAAAGTGTGTAGTTTCACTGGGTTCCTGAAGATCAAACTATAATCAACACAACCACCTTGAGGTACTTGCTCAATTCGGTGAGAAAATATGAAAGAAAAGACCCTAACTGCTGAAGAACAAGTCACGGGTTTTGCATCAGGACATTGCACCGGCTTATACCATATTGTCCATTAAGAGGTTTATAGAGAATCCCAGTGTTAGGCTACCCACCTTACTCGTCGCACCTAGCACCAAGTGACTTTTACCTATTCACGAAGGTCATATCCACATTAACATAACTGAGATTTCAGTCCATTGAAGCACTGAAAGAAAAAGCGGCACGCGTCATCAGGACGCTCACAGAGGAAAACTTTCAGCACTCTTCCCACCAATGGAGAGTTTGCATTGAGCGTTGTAAACATTTTTTAAAAAATTAAATGTTTTACAGCAATAGTCCCGTTATTTTATAGCCACACCTCGTGTGTGTTGAGGCAGAGGAGCTCATCGCGGACAGATATCCAGGTTATACTCACCCAGTAACTGATTGTGTGAGCACTCAGCGACTCCAAAAAAACTTTACACATAATTTCAAATATTTACGGAACTCGTTCTCGCTGACAGTCCTCCACAAAATTATGAAAAGAAAAAATATTTATCTCTTACTCCATCGTGTGTGTTCGTGCAGTAAGCCGACTGCATCAGATATTGTTCAAATGTGTGTGAATTCCTAAGGGACCAAACTGCTGAGTTCATCGCTCCCTAGACTTACACACTACTTAAGCTAACTTATGCTAAGAACAACACACACACACACACACACCCATCCCCGAGGGAGAACTCGAACCTCCGGCGGGAGGGGCCGCGCAGTCCGTGACATGGCGCCTCAAACCGCGCGGCCATACATCAGACGTACCGCTTCAATTTACTACTTCTTCACTACAAACAAAGTTTGAAAACAAAATCCACATATGCCACAGAATGTACCTGCAAAATTATATCACTGTACGACACATAGTTCTGGAGGTATGACGTCATAAACATCCAGATGCGTGAAAAACTTTTGCTTCAAACGGAGCAGAGCTTGCTAATGGGAGCACTTAATGACTTCCAAGAAACTTTAAAAATAATTTCAAACCTTCTCTAAACTTTTTCTCGGTTACATGCTTAACGTCAAATGCTGAAACAATTAACTCATGAAGATGGAAGGAAATTGGGCTGACAGGAAGCTATGGAAACAGGATGAATTTATCACCTTGCAGTGGAGTGTGCACTGATATGAAATTTCTTGGCAGATCAAAACTTTGTAAGGGGCTAGGACTCGAACACGGGACTTTTGACTTTTGTCGAGGGCAAGTGCTCCACCAACTAACCCACCCGAATATGGCTCACGACCCTTCCTCACAATTTACTTCCGCCAGTACCTCATCTTCTACCTTCTAAACTCCACAGAACGATTTTTTCATTCTGCGGAGGAGTGTGCAATGATTCGCAACTGTATGGTAGATTAAAAGGTTCCGTGCACGAATGCCGGTCTGCCACACAGTTTTAAACTGCCCGGAAGTTTCAGGAAAGCTATAGAAATAGAGAATTTGAAAACGACGAACATCGTAAAACATACACACACACACACACACACACACACACACACACACATATATATATATATATATATATATATATATATATATATATATATATATACTCCTGGAAATGGAAAAAAGAACACATTGACACCGGTGTGTCACACCCACCATACTTGCTCCGGACACTGCGAGAGGGCTGCACAAGCAATGATCACACGCACGGCACAGCGGACACACCAGAAACCGCGGTGTTGGCCGTCGAATGGCGCTAGCTGCGCAGCATTTGTGCACCGCCGCCGTCAGTGCCAGCCAGTTTGCCGTGGCATACGGAGCTCCATCGCAGTCTTTAACACTGCTAGCATGCCGCGACAGCATGGACGTGAACCGTATGTGCAGTTGACGGACTTTGAGCGAGGGCGTATAGTGGGCATGCGGGAGGCCGGGTGGACGTACCGCCGAATTGCTCAGCACGTGGGGCGTGAGGTCTCCACAGTACATCGATGTTGTCACCAGTGGTCGGCGGAAGGTGCACGTGCCCGTCGACCTGGGACCCGACCGCAGCGACGCACGGATGCACGCCAAGACCGTAGGATCCTACGCAGTGCCGTAGGGGACCGCACCGCCACTTCCCAGCAAATTAGGGACACTGTTGCTCCTGGGGTATCGGCGAGGGCCATTCGCAACCGTCTCCATGAAGCTGGGCTATGGTCCCGCACACCGTTAGGCCGTCTTCCGCTCACGCCCCAACATCGTGCAGCCCGCCTCCAGTGGTGTCGCGACAGGCGTGAATGGAGGGACGAATGGAGACGTGTCGTCTTCAGCGATGAGAGTCGCTTCTGCCTTGGTGCCAATGATGGTCGTATGCGTGTTTGGCGCCGTGCAGGTGAGCGCCACAATCAGGACTGCATACGACCGAGGCACACAGGGCCAACACCCGGCATCATGGTGTGGGGAGCGATCTCCTACACTGGCCGTACACCACTGGTGATCGTCGAGGGGACACTGAATAGTGCACGGTACATCCAAACCGTCATCGAACCCATCGTTCTACCATTCCTACACCGGCAAGGGAACTTGCTGTTCCAACAGAACAATGCACATCCGCATGTATCCCGTGCCACCCAACGTGCTCTAGAAGGTGTAAGTCAACTATCCTGGCCAGCAAGATCTCCGGATCTGTCCCCCATTGAGCATGTTTGGGACTGGATGAAGCGTCGTCTCACGCGGTCTGCACGTCCAGCACGAACGCAGGTCCAACTGAGGCGCCAGGTGGAAATGGCATGGCAAGCCGTTCCACAGGACTACATCCAGCATCTCTACGATCGTCTCCATGGGAGAATAGCAGCCTGCATTGCTGTGAAAGGTGGATATACACTGTACTAGTGCCGACAATGTGCATGCTCTGTTGCCTGTGTCTATATGCCTGTGGTTCTGTCAGTGTGATCATGTGATGTATCTGACCCCAGGAATGTGTCAATAAAGTTTCCCCTTCCTGGGACAATGAATTCACGGTGTTCTTATTTCAA
This sequence comes from Schistocerca cancellata, assembly GCF_023864275.1. Lineage (NCBI taxonomy): Eukaryota > Metazoa > Arthropoda > Insecta > Orthoptera > Acrididae > Schistocerca > Schistocerca cancellata. Next base: position 298,068,375 of record NC_064634.1, on the reverse strand, counting down.
TTTCCAGGAGTGTATATATATATATATATATATATATATATATATATATATATATATATATATATATATATATATATATATACAATTAATTTGTAAAGTAATGAAGAGAAGTTTGAAGCTGTTTTATACATGGGACTTCAATTCATTAAAGAATCGTGGGTTTACTGCTTACTATCGAATCTAAGAAACTGGTATAGGCGTGCGTATTCAGATAAAGATAGTTGCAAACAGGGAGAATACGGCGCTGGGCTCGGCAACGCTTACAAGAGACAACATGTATCTCGCCCAGTTGTTAAATCGGTTACTGCTGTTACAATGGCAGGTTATCAAGATTTACGTGCGTTTTAAAGTGCAGTTGCAGTCGGCACAATAGCAGTGGGACATAGCAACTCTGAGGTAGCTATGAAGTGGGTATTTTCCAGCACGACCATTTTCCGAGTGTACCGTGAGTACCAGGAATCCGGTAAAACACCAGATCTCCGACATCGCTGCGGCTGGAAAAAGATCCTTTAAGAACGGCACCAACGACGACTGAAGAGAATCGTTCAACGTGACAGAAGTGCAACCCTTCCGCAAATTGTTGCAGATTTCAATGCTGGGCCATCAACAAAACATCATAGATATAGGCTTTCGGACCCGGAGATCCACTTGCGTATCCTTGGTGATTGCACTACACAAAGCTTTACGCGTCACCTGAGAAACTCAACACCGACATTGGACTCTTGATGACTGGGAACACGTTGCCTGGTCAGACGAGTCTCGATGCAATTGGACCGAGCGAATGGACATGAACGGGTATGGCAACGTCATCAATCCATGGACTCTGCATGTCAGCAGGGGAGTATTCAAGCTCGTGGAGGCTCTGTAATGGTGCCGGGGCGTGTGGAGTTGTGGGTTGGGTTCTTTGGGGGAGGAGACCAGACAGCGAGGTCATCGGTCTCATCGGATTATGGAAGGACGGAGAAGGATTTCGGCCGCGCCCTTTCAAAGGAACTATCCCGGCATTTGCCTGGAGCGATTTAGGGAAATCACGGAAAACCTAAATCAGGATGGCCGGACGCGGGATTGAACCGTCGTCCTCCCGAATGCGAGTCCAGTGTGCTAGCCACTGCGCCACCTCGCTCGGTGGGCGTGTGGAATTGGAGTGATAAGGGACCCCTGATACGTCTAGATATGACGACAGGTGAAACATACGTAAGCATCCTGTCTGATCACCTGCATCCATCCATGTTCATTGTGCATTCTGATGGACTTTGGCAGTTCCAGCAGGGCAATGCGGCACCCCACACATCCAGAATTGCTACAGGGTGGCTCCAGGGACACTCTTCTAAGTTTAAACACTTCCCTTAGCCACCAAACTCCCCAGACATGAACGTTATTGAGCATATCTGGGATGCCTCGCAATGTGCTGTTCGGAAGAAGTCCCCACACCGGCCTACTCTTCTGGCTATATTGACAGCCCTGCAGGATTCGTGGTGCCGATTCAGCACTACTTCAGACATTAGTCGAGTTCATGCTGTGTCATGTTGCGGCACTTCTGCGTGCTTGCGGGGGCCCCACACGATATTAAGCAGGTCTATCAGTTTCTTTGTCTCTCCAGTGTATATCGCCTACGCACATGATGTTGACAGCGCGTCTACCAACTGTGACGTTTGAGATATCGCTTCGATAGCAGTCATTAGCTGAAGTGCTAGTTCTTTTTAAATAAATGCCAAATACTCCACTCCTATTACACGTAGGGAATGTCTACACATGGTTGACTCGAGGACAGCGTGCTCTTAAAAGGAACAATGCACTGTCGCACTTCTACACTTGTGTCCATAGTTCTGCAGTATTTTAGGAAGAATCTTTTCCTTCTGGAGAATTATGAAGAGTCACTGATTTGCTGCTTTGCCTGACCATGACCGGCGCTAGCAGTCATATCGATATATCCCCTCTCGTAGTATCGTTGCTCGATTGCTATTACTTCCTGGTCGTTGTCTGTCGTAGGAGAGTTTGGTTCATGAGTTCGGGTCTGCCAGTCAGTTGGAACGCGTCTGGAGGGCAGTCCGGACCTGCCAGTAGGGAAGTTGCAATGCGGCACTAGTGCAGTCGGGTTGGAGCAGCAGTAAGGTCTGCATCGACATGGCCCACCCGACTGTTGCCGCCACGCATCACTTGAGCCGGGCCACGGTCTTGGTGGATCGTCGGTCGGTCGTCCTACTGGACGACGCGTTTTGCCTCACCGATCGTCGGCTATGTGTGTGTGTGTGTGTGTGTGTGTGTGTGTGTGTGTGTGTGTGTGTGCGTGCGTGCGCACCGACTCCCGATTTGTCTTCGTGTGTGCTTAGTTACTGTTGGATATCATTCAGGTCTTCGTGCAAGTGTTTGTCAGGTTGTGTGTGTGTAGTTGGCTTTTTTTTCGGCTGACGACTATTTTAGGTGTTGTCGGCATTCTGCGTCAGTCGGTCGGTTGCTGCGGATCAGGGAAGTTGTCTCCGTGCGGTGCAGTCGGCTGGGTTGGCTTGCGGCCCATGCGCAGTGTCGGAACGTGTGTGAAGCTGTCCGATCGCTACGAGCTTCGTGGTTCACCGACCCAGGACATCAAAGTTGAGTAGTGGTTTCAAGTACCCAAACCACGTCCATTCATGTTGTGTGGATCGTTTCGGTGGTTCACTGTTGAGGTGGTTTTCCTGTGAGCAACACCGAGTGTTTGTATTGATGAAATTTAGCCGCCATGCGGTGGAATTAACTATGTTGGTTGACTGCAATTCAAGTGCACCAGCGGAATTTTCTGTCTTGTCGCCGTTAGTGTTCTGGTTACCTGCCCTGGCCACTAATTTAATTTCAGGCAGTGTCCTTTCCTCACCTGTTGTCGCTGTCCAACACGGTGTCTAGTTTTGACGGCTTAATACATACACATATTTGATAGTGGATAATCACGCCGTAACATTTTGTGTTTGAATTCTCATACACCGAATGGTGGCAAGCAAGTCGTTTGTCGGTCGGTCCGTGCCTGCTTCTTGGTTGGGTTCCGACGGATCAAGTGTAATCAAGTGTAGTTGGGCTCACCACCTGTCTCACCTAAGTGAACGAGGGCAGACCGACCTCCCTGGAGGCTACAGAGTGCCGTTTTCTTCATTGTCCTTCTGACCGGTGTTTAACTGTCTGTTTATGATCTATCATAGCCAATGATTTAAAAAAAATCTTGCTTTTACTGGGTTTTATGTATTTTTGAATTTTGGAAAATCAACTGTGGGCCTTCAGCCACTTAAATCCTTATTCTTAAAAAAAAAAAAAAAAAAAAAAAAAGAAAAGAAAAGAAAAGACAAGACATTGCGGCCTCCTGCCTTTGAAAGGTTATGGTGATTTATTTTAAAATCTTGAAAATTTTTATTGTGGGCCTTCATCCGTTTGTATTGCATCTTGTTTATGTTTGTCTTTTCACCCTTGCCTTGAGGCGCCCAGCCTCGCTGTGTATATATATGTTAATTATTTTATTTGAAATTTTAACTGCATGTTTTTACCACTTGAGATTTATCTTGTTGCTTTAAGATTTCTTGTTTGGAGGCCTTCAGCCACGAAATAATTGCCTTTTTGAAACTCGTAGTTCTAAAGGGTCGGCTATGTGCCATTTTGGTTTAAAGGTGTTATTAAATTACAATAAGTTATAATTTTGAGCGAACCTGACCGACACCTTATTTGGCCCTTTCCACAATCCTAATCGCCTATTCTGCCCAGTGGCTTTGGCGGGCGTCTCACGGAGCTTCATGAAACTATTGGCGATCAAGTGGGAATATTTCATGATGTCCCACAGCAAATTTCGCACTTTTTAAACGGAAACTGGCCGAGAAAAAAATATGTTGTATTACTTATTTAACGACCCTCGTTCTCAGGTCAGCACTGCTAATCTAAAACACAAGCGACCAGCGCCCCATGTGAGTTTCTGCGCCATCCTACCCGCGAGGTGGCTCAAGTCAAAATTGCCGCTGGCAGTCCGAACTGCAGACTCCCGTTCTTGCTCCTGCACATCCTGGGTGAGCCTGCTGGTGCAGACAGCGTCAGCTATCGCGCCAGAGCTTAGCCCCCAGATACAGGCTGCAGAAGTGTCAGCTGGTTCCTCAGCGGTAACGGCGCTGGCCTCCAGGTGAAGCTGTCGGTTCGTCTCCGTAGCGCAAACTTTCTCCTCTGTCGCTCTGCGTCAAGAAAGCTCGCGACAGCGCTACTGCTGTCCATACGCCGCCAGACGCACCTTCCGTCTGATTTCCTTAGCGACATTTCGCTAGAACCCTCGTTTCATAGATAGTTTGCCTAGTAAGATTGACAGACTAAAGGTAGAAGATCCAAGAAGAGCAGCACGTTCCGTCTCGGGTTCGCTTAAACTTAGAACCACTTAAACCTAACTAAGCTAAGGACATCGCACACATCCATCCCCGAGGCAGGATTCGAACCTGCGACCGCAGCGGTCGCGCTGTTCCAGATTGTAGCGCCTAGAACCGCTCGGCCACTACGGCCGGCTAAAGCTTTAACAAAGGAGTTGTACATCACGGCATGGTTTACTCTCAAACTTCCGACAGCCTAGGTTCCAAGAAGAGTCATAAAGATATTTATTTTTCTTGCATATCTCGCGAAAACATGAAGGTACATTATAAATTTTCGAGTCCAGACGCTGGTTTACCAACAGTTGTACCCGCGTACCCGCGTACCATGAGCAGTACAGGCGGAAGCGATTTTGGTACACGAAGTACCTCTGATGTATTCATCAAGAAACCATCTAAGTTTGAGCGTAACAGGGATATTTACAAACACAACACTAGAAAGAAAAATTAACTGCATTGCCCTCTAAAAAAATAAATGACGAAATATGCATCTATAAAGCTCTGACAGTCTGCCTATGAAAATAAAATATCTGACAGTTACCAGAGATGTTTTAAAAATGTACATTAAAGAGCTTTCTCCTTAGTACTTCCTGTACCATTGAGAAATTCTTGAGTGCAACAATAATTAGTCATTACAAAAAACTTTTAACGGCTAGTACGTCTACAGATACATATTTTTTTAAATTTAGTTTTATGTAAGTGTTCGATATCGCTAATTTGATACGTTTCGTATCATAATTTTTATCGTCAATTTGATTTATGGAACAAGTAACTAACTAATTTCCGCCACAGGCTGTAAGACGGTTTCCGCAGTATACGAAGAGTAGCCATTAAGCCTCAATAAATGTAATTAATGTTTTGTTTCACAAGCTGCGACATCGTCGCGAAAAAACAGTAACCCGTATATGTAATAAGTTTCCGTTAATTTACGTCTATGGTCACAAACCTTTTGTTAACAGATTACCGGTTTCGGTCGTTAATGACCATCATCAGATCTGTTTCATAAAAACAAAGTCCTAATGTACAGCATCCATAGTGGCATCGTCAAATGTTAAATGCGGAATCAGCACCAGCATATGTATTTGACGATGCTGGTGCTGATTCCGCATTTAACATTTGACGATGCCACTATGGCTGCAGTACATTAGGACTTTGTCTTTATGAAACAGGTCTGATGATGGTCATTAAAGACCGAAACCGGTAATCTGTTAACAAAATGTTTCTGACCATAGACGTAAATTAAAGGAAACTTAATGTTTTGTTTATTTGCAGTAGACTTTGAAATCCTTTAGCAGTACTGTAGAATGCAGCTGGAGGAATCAAAAAGTCCATTAAAAAGGTGAAATAAAAAGGAAAAAGGTAAAGCTGTCATCAACCCGAAGGTGGTTTGAACAGCTCAGTACTTTAACAGACATGCTTCTACTCCAAGTGGTGTGTCTTCGCATGGCTTCGATCTTCGGACTGCCTTCTCAGCCAATTATAGAGAGATCCAAAACCACGTTGCAACTCGGCGGCTTTCATACACATAAAACATTGGCAGAAGTGAAAGCAGCTGTAAATGAGATGAAAAAATTCGTTGAGCGGACTGCCGATCGAAAACCAGACCATCAGATTTATAGTCTGGCACTTACTCTTCCGGTAATTCGTTTTCGGCAGTTGCGAAAATGTTGTACTGTCTTAGGCCAATCCAGACAGCTATAAACGTCACCTGTACTGGCCCCACATAGCTGTACCATTTTCGCTGCAGCAAGTGGGCTGTGATATCATCTTCTGGAGACTCCAGCAGCGTGTTACTGTAGTGGGGGGGGGGGGGGGCGAGGATCCCGCGTGAACCACGATTGCGGGTATGTACGTACGTGCAAGCAAAACATTCCAAAATACAGGGTTTTTCGAAAAGAATGCACTGATTTCAAAACTCCATGTTTATTGATATAAACGTAGTACAAATATGTGACCAATTGCAAAATATTCACAAAATCGTAAAGTTTTTAGCTCCTCTGCTATTACAAAAGCTCTATTTGTCGACCAGCAGCACCGCAAACAACATCTAGACCGTAGCTAAATTCGTTATTAACTTTACACAGTGTATCTGCTTTCACAGAATTTATGGCTGCTGTCATTGTTCTCCATTCCTTCTAAGTCACGAGTTAGACGGTAGATGAACACATTTTGCATCACATATCCCCACAAGAAAAAATCACACCTTCAAATGCTGCAGAATTTGCTTTTTTCACACCTTCAGGACTCCGATGACTTCAATTTAAAACAGGAGGGAGCTCCACCGCCACACTGGCACAACAACGTACGTCACTTTCTCAGTGACATTCTGAATCCAACGATAGATAGGACGCACGGAACCCTGACACACTGTCCTGCATCCTCGGCTTCCAAGATCGCCACACATGACCATATGTGATTTTTTTCTTGTGGGGATATGTGAAGGAAACTACGTTTATCTTCCCTCTTAACTCGTCACGTACAAGAAGTGAAGGACAGAGAAACAACCGCTATAACTTCTGTAAAACCAGATACATTGTGTAAAATTTATGACGAATTTAGCTATGGTCCAGATGTTGTTCGTACTGCTGCTGGCCAACACATACAGTATTTTTCCTTGCATACTTAAAACATTATGATTTTGGGAGTATTTTGCAATTCATTCCAAGTTCGTAGTTTTTTTTTCCATAAATATAAAATTTTGAAATCATGTCATTCTTTTTGAAACATACTGTAGTTTTTGTTGGTTGTGTTGTACAGCTTTGATAAATTGTAGAAATGACATATCGTAACACGTGACGCTACTGAATCATTTATTTTTAACATTGCACGACTGGTTTCGGAAAGAAACAATTTTTCAGGACCTGTTGTTCACGTTATGGATACAGAAGTTTCGTGAAAAGAAAGATATTTGAAAATCGTAGAAAGATATACACAATATTTGCTTTTTTTATTAGTAACAGCTGCAACAGGTAGAAAAGTATATTGACGATATACAGAACATTGTAACATTGACCAAACAAACCGCCGGCCGTTGTGGTCGAGCGGTTCTAGGAGCTTCAGTCCGGAACCACACTGCTGCTACGGTCGCAGGTTCGAATCCTGCCTCGGGCATGGATGTGTGTGATGTCATTAGGTTAGTTAGGTTTAATTAGTTCTAATTCTAGGGGACTGATGACCTCAGATGTTAAGTCCCATAGTGCTTAGAGCCATTCTGAGCAAAGCAACCCATCGACCTTTGCTACACATTTCAGGGACGAAATGTATATGGTACACTGAAAACAGTGTTACTGTTCTACATTGTTGTTGTTGTGATCTTCAGTCCAGAGACTGGTTTGATGCACCTCTCCATGCTACTCTATCCTGTGTAAGCTTCTTCATCTCCCAGTACCTACTGCAACCTACATCCTTCTGAATCTGTTTAGTGTATTCAACTCTTGGTCTCCCTCTACGATTTTTACCCTCCACGCTGCCCTCCAATACTAAATTGGTGATCCCTTGATGCCTCAGAACATGTCCTACCAACCGATCCCTTCTTCTAGTCAAGTTGTGCCACAAACTCCTCTTCTCCCCAATTCTATTCAATACCTCCACATTGGTTATGTGATTTACCCATCTAATCTTCAGCATTCTTCTGTAGCACCACATTTCGAAAGCTTCTATTCTCTTCTTGTCCAAACTATTTATCGTCCATGTTTCACTTCCATACATGGCTACACTCCATACAAATACTTTCAGAAACGACTTCCTGAGACCTAAATCTATAACACGATGTTAACAAATTTCTCTTCTTCAGGAACGCTTTCCTTGCCATTGCCAGTCTAACTGTTCTACATAAAACAGAGAAAGGTGGCTACATGAATATCAAGGAAGAAACTGAATTTTTTCACATTATGCCGAAGATCCAAATTTTATTTTGAACGAACGGTTTGAACTGGCAACCAGAATAATAAACTGAAAATATTCGTGATAGTATATTACACAGACAGTGCAGGTCATAATAGCAATTCTTTTCTGTTCCATTTGGTATATTCTTTGGGTAGTTGTGTAACGGTCGTTTCATGCATCTACACTCCTGGAAATGGAAAAAAGAACACATTGACACCGGTGTGTCAGACCCACCATACTTGCTCCGGACACTGCGAGAGGGCTGTACAAGCAATGATCACACGCACGGCACAGCGGACACACCAGGAACCGCGGTGTTGGCCGTCGAATGGCGCTAGCTGCGCAGCATTTTTGCACCGCCGCCGTCAGTGTCAGCCAGTTTGCCGTGGCATACGAAGCTCCATCGCAGTCTTTAACACTGGTAGCATGCCGCGACAGCGTGGACGTGAACCGTATGTGCAGTTGACGGACTTTGAGCGAGGGCGTATAGTGGGCATGCGGGAGGCCGGGTGGACGTACCGCCGAATTGCTCAACACGTGGGGCGTGAGGTCTCCACAGTACATCGATGTTGTCGCCAGTGGTCGGCGGAAGGTGCACGTGCCCGTCGACCTGGGACCGGACCGCAGCGACGCACGGATGCACGCCAAGACCGTAGGATCCTACGCAGTGCCGTAGGGGACCACACCGCCACTTCCCAGCAAATTAGGGACACTATTGCTCCTGGGGTATCGGCGAGGACCATTCGCAACCGTCTCCATGAAGCTGGGCTACGGTCCCGCACACCGTTAGGCCGTCTTCCGCTCACGCCCCAACATCGTGCAGCCCGCCTCCAGTGGTGTCGCGACAGGCGTGAATGGAGGGACGAATGGAGACGTGTCGTCTTCAGCGATGAGAGTCGCTTCTGCCTTGGTGCCAATGATGGTCGTATGCGTGTTTGGCGCCGTGCAGGTGAGCGCCACAATCAGGACTGCATACGACTGAGGCACACAGGGCCAACACCCGGCATCATGGTGTGGGGAGCGATCTCCTACACTGGCCGTACACCACTGGTGATCGTCGAGGGGACACTGAATAGTGCACGGTACATCCAAACCGTCATCGAACCCATCGTTCTACCATTCCTAGACCGGCAAGGGAACTTACTGTTCCAACAGGACAATGCACGTCCGCATGTATCCCGTGCCACCCAACGTGCTCTAGAAGGTGTAAGTCAACTACCCTGGCCAGCAAGATCTCCGGATCTGTCCCCCATTGAGCATGTTTGGGACTGGATGAAGCGTCGTCTCACGCGGTCTGCACGTCCAGCACGAACGCTGGTCGAACTGAGACGCCAGGTGGAAATGGCATGGCAAGCCGTTCCACAGGACTACATCCAGCATCTCTACGATCGTCTCCATGGGAGAATAGCAGCCTGCATTGCTGCGAAAGGTGGATATACACTGTACTAGTGCCGACATTGTGCATGCTCTGTTGCCTGTGTCTATGTGCCTGTGGTTCTGTCAGTGTGATCATGTGATGTATCTGACCCCAGGAATGTGTCAATAAAGTTTCCCCTTCCTGGGACAATGAATTCACGGTGTTCTTATTTCAATTTCCAGGAGTGTATTTTTACACAACGGAATGTTGTTTACAAAAAATGTTATACTATCAGAATGGTTCAAATGGCTCTAAGCACTATGGGACTTAACATCTGAGGTCATCAGTCCCCTAGACTTAGAACCACTTAGACCTAACTAACCTAAGGACATCACACACATCCATGCCCGAGGCAGGATTCCAACCTGCGACCGTAGCAGCAGCGCGATTCTGGACTGAAGCGCCTTGAACCGGTCGGCCACAACGGCCGGCTGTCATACTTTCAGAACTGTTTTATGAAATATAATTGATACCTGTTATTAGCAAAAATTTAAGTATTGTGTATATCTTTCAATTTTCAAATAACCTTTCTGCATGACAGTTCTCCGGTATCCATAGCGTTGTACAACAGGTACTGGAAAATGGTGTCGGACAGAAACCGTACAAAGAAAAATAAATGATTCACCAACTTCACGTGTTATAATACATTAAAACTTTCTTTTTACACTTTTCAGCAGACTGGCCCAAAAAGGTGTAAAGCATAGGCAACACACCAAGCGCAAATGAATACATTACCCTCTTTATATTGTTCAAAATACGAAATTAAAATACTTTTAATTTTGCCTATTTTAAAAAATCGGTACTAATTAATTGATTGCCTTTCTTTCTAACAGTAATTAGCTCTACTCTTCCGTGAAACCACAATACAAATATATTGTGAGATTTATTGCTTATAATCATTATAAAATAACAGTAAATAAAAACTGTAAGACAATATTGGTTAAAACACTAAAGTTGGCAGCGTACGTAAACAAAGAACAATAGGTACGAAATCTAGAACTTGTTGGCGATAACGTCACTCGGTTCAGAAACGTTCTGGATGAGAATGAGAGCGTAAATTTTCATGTTACGGAGCGTCTTGAGGAGGAATATTTATGTCTGAAATCAGGTGGTACTAACCTGAGACTGCGACCCTTGTGCGGATTAGCGGATTTCACGCGGGAGTAACAACAATTCGTGAAAGTCCCTTATACAAACGGCCGTCTTCAAAGCGGCATTTATTTGAATAAATTACTGTGAAATTAAATGAAAGCTTTTATAATACAGCACAGTGAGCAGAAGAAAGATTGCTCTTAGAGTCACTATCATCAGATCGTGAATATCATCATTAAGACAGTGACTCTGCTTTCTTTCCAACACTTGTAAACACTGCGAACGTGTAGTACAGGCGGACGTCATCCAACATGCCAGCAATGAACATCTTGCTTACCGCGTATCGATAAATGATGGGTAACATTCTGAAGGTGGCAGGGGTAAAATACAGGGAACGAAAGGCTATTTACAATTTGTACAGAAACCCGATGGCAGTTATAAGAGTCGAGGGGCACGAAAGGGAAGCAGTGGTTGGGAAGGAAGTGAGACAGGGTTGTAGCCTATCCCCGACGTTATCAATCTGTATATTGAGCAAGCAGTAAAGGAAACAAAAGAAAAATTCGGAGTAGGAATTAAAATCCATGAAGAAAAAATAAAAACTTTGAGGTTCGCCAATGGCATTGTAATTCTGACAGAGACAGCAAAGAACCTGGAAGAGCAACTGACGGAATGGACAGTGTCTTGAAAGGAGGATATAAGATGAACATCAATAAAAAGAAAACGAGGATAATGGAATGTAGTCGAAGTAAATCGGGTGATGCAGAGGGAATTAGATTAGTAAATGAGGCGCTTAAAGTAGTAAACGAGTTTTGCTATTTGGGGAACAAAATAACTGATGATGGTCGAAGTAGACAGGATATAAAATGTAGACTGGCAATGCGAAGGAAAGCGTTTCTGAAGAAGAGAAATTTGTTAACATCGAGTATAGATTTAAGTGTCAGGAAGCCGTTTCTGAAAGTATTTGTATGGAGTGTAGCCATGTATGGAAGTGAAACATGGACGAAAACTAGTTTGGACAAGAAGAGAATAGAAGCTTTCGAAATGTGGTGCTACATAAGAATGCTGAAGATTAGATGGGTAGATCACATAACCAATGAGGAGGTATTGAATAGAATTGGGGAGAAGAGAAATTTGTGGCACAACTTGACTAGAAGAAGGGATCGGTTGGTAGAACATATTCTGAGGTATCAAGGGATCACCAATTCAGTATTGGAGGGCAGCGTGGAGGGTAAAAATCGTAGAGGGAGAGCAAGAGATGAATACATTAAACAGATTCAGAAGGATGTAGGTTGCAGTAGGTACTGGGAGATGAAGAAGCTTGCACAGGATAGAGTAGCATGCAGAGTTGCATCAAACCAGTCTCAGGACTGAAGACCACAACAACAACAACAACAACTTTGCATATAGTCTGTATTTTGAGCTTTGTCCAAGGCAGACTTTGAGCAGTTATGTGATCAACGTTTAGCAGAAATCTGTATGAAAATCTGTCATAGAAAACTTAAAATGCGGAAAATCTTGCAACATGGACCGGTTAATATCAGGAAAGGATCGTACTGAGAGAATGCGACTTCTGTCGGTACCGACAAAAATGAACGTAAAGAAGGGGAAAATGTACAACGTTTGGAACGTATACACAGGGTTTTATTGTATATCATTTCTACGACAAAAAATTAATCAAACGACTTCATTTTTTCGATGTGATAGCTAAAACTTCATGGCAACCGCTCGTAGATCAGCCGTAAGAACTAAAGAAAGAAACCATATGTGGCAGTATTTGAGACATTCGACGTCTGGACGTGCGTGCTCGTAAATAGGCTGTTTGCTCAAGAAAAGAAGGGCGAGTTTTTCGCGGAGCAGGTAGAGCTGCGGCGACGGCTATTAACAGCAGGCAGCGAGAGCCGGCCGGCCGCCTTCTTTTTCGCAGCAACAGCAGCAGCCGCAGGCCTCGCCTGGCCTTGGGAGCTCCCGGGCGCCGTGCGGCCGCAAGCGGCGATGACGACAGCGGCGGCCGCTGCAGTCTGCAGCTGCGCTCTTCTGCCTCCGCTTCTACGCCACACCTGCTGCGATGACTCCCTACCACACTTACATAAATCAAGCGATTTCACAAAAGGGTAGCACGACAACACCAAAGCAGTGTATGCCTCTAAGTATAATCCCCCCCACGTTGGTGGGCTGCTCTGTAAACTTTCAGACAGAGTTACTGAGGTGTCCCTATACTTGCAGTTGATTTGATATGTACACTACTGGCCATTAAAATTACTACGCCAAGAAGAAATGCAGATGATAAACGGGTATTCATTGGACAAATATATTATACTAGAACTGACATGTGATTACATTTTCACCCAATTTGGGTGCATACATCCTGAGAAATCAGTATCCAGAACAACCACCTCTGGCCGTAATAACGGGCTTGATACGCCTGGTCATTGAGTCAAACACAGGTTGGATGGCGTCTCCAGGTACAGCTGCCCATACAGCTTCAACATGATACCACAGTTCATCAATAGTAGTGATTGGCGTGCCGGCTGCGGTGGTCTAGGGGTTCTAGGCGCTCAGTCCGGAACCGCGCGACTGCTACGGTCGCAGGTTCAAATCCTTCCTCGGGCATGGATGTGTGTGATGTCCTTAGGTTAGGTAGGTTTAAGTAGTTCTAAGTTCTAGGGGACTGATGACCACAGATGTTAAGTCCCATAGTGCTCAGAGCCATTTGAACCATTTTTTTTTAGTGACTCGCGTATTGTGACGAGCTAGTTGCTCGGCCAGCATTGACCAGACACTTTCAATTGGTGAGAGATCTGGAGAATGTGCTGGCCAGGGCAGCAGTCGAACATTTTCTGTATCCAGAAAGGCCCGTACACGATCTGCAACATCCGGTCGTGCATTATCCTGCTGAAATGTAGGGTTTCGTAGGGATCGAATGAAGGGTAGAGCCACGGGTCGTAAATCATCTGAAATGTAACGTCCACTGTTCAAAGTGCCGTCAATGCGAACAAGAAGTGACCGAGACGTGTAACCAATGGCACCCCATACCATCACGCCCGGTGATACGCCACTATGGCAATGACGAATACACGCTTCCAATGTGCGTTCACCGCGATGTCGCCAAACACGGATGATTCTGTAAACAGTACCTGGTTTCATCCGAAAAAATGACGTTTTGCCATTTGTGCACCCATGTTCGCCGTTGAGTACACCATCGCATTCGCTCCTGTCTGTGATGCAGCGTCAAGGGTAACCGCAGCTATGGTCTCCGAGCTGATAGTCCATGCTGCTGCAAACGACGTCGAACTGTTCGTACAGATGGTTGTTGTGTTGCAAACGTCCCCATCGACTCAGGGATCGAGACGTGGCTGCACGATCCATTACAGCCATGCGGATAAGATGCCTGTCATCTCGACGGCTAGTGATATGAGGCCGTTGGGATCCAGCACGGCATTCCGTATTACCCTTCTGAACCCACCGATTCCATATTCTGGTAACAGTCATTGGATCTCGACCAATGCGAGCAGCAATGTCGCGATACGATAAACCGCAATCACGATAGGCTACAATCCGACCTTTATCAAAGTCGGAAACGTGATGGTACGTATTTCTCCTCCTTACACGAGGCATCACAACTACTTTCAGACAGAGTTACTGACGTGTCCCTATACTTGCAGTTCATTTGATATGTACACTACTGGCCATTAAAATTACTACACCAAGAAGAAATGCAGATGATAAACGGGTATTCATTGGACAAATATATTATACTAGAACTGACATGTGATTACATTTTCACCCAATTTGGGTGCATAGATCCTGAGAAATCAGTATCCAGAACAACCACCTCTGGCCGTAATAACGGCCTTCATACACAAACAGCAGTTCACCAGGCAACGCTGGTGAACTGCTGTCTGTGTATGGGAAATCGGTTGCAAACTTTCATCATGTCTGCACGTTGTAGGTGTCGCCACTGGCGCCAACCTTGTGTGAATGCTCTGAAAAGCTAATCATTTGCATATCACAGCATCTTCTTCCTGTCGGTTAAATTTCGCGTCTGTAGCACGTCATCTTCGTGGTGTAGCAGTTTTAATGGCCAGTAGTGTATTAATACCCGCCCCTACTAATAACGTACCAACCAAAATCCACAACTCATATGGGTACTCACTGCCTTGCAAAATAAGTGAAGCGCTCAGAAGACATGGTCGGATGTCGATGTAACTTCGCACAGGTACACGCTATGGCAGGTATGTAAATAATTAGAGTTGCAATTCTCTGTGACAGATGGAACGCCCACCAGAGGTCATTAGTGTTATTCGTGTTTACTGTTATCAGGCGTGGTAGGGTATGCAAGCTGCAGCAAAAGTGTCATATGTTGAGTGATCATGGAGATGCCCTATACTCCTGTGAGACAAGGTTATCACCACCTGACAGAGAGTGTAAGGGGCTTCATTTGTGCGACACCGTTAGGCCAGCTGGTCGAATCGCCCAAAATCCAGATTTGCAGGATATTTGTATCTGACAGTGGTCTGATGCTGGAGTGTGTGGAAACATGTGGGCAGGCATACACGTAGTCAAGGTTCGAGTCGACCACGTCACGCAGCACAAGAGAGGGCTGATGTATTGTGCACTGAGCACATCATAACACCTTCACATCTGCACCCGCCAACCCTAAACAAATAATGAAGTTTCTACAACTTTTTGTATCCCCCAGTTGGTGGAGAATAGCTAGCAGCCCAGACAGGGAATTACAGTCTCAAGAGTACGCTGCCGTTAACTCCACAGCAAAATCTGCGCAGTCCCGAATGACCACCGACAACAACTACGGCGACAACCTGCGAGGCCCTCCACCCTTCCAATGTTTTAGAGCACTTCTGGTGCCACGGTGTGGTGGCCCATTGGATGAGACTTCAGGTCACAGTTGAAAGTGACTGATGGATCCTGTTGGCACAATGGTAGGACGCGGACGCCCTGTAGCCTCACGGTATCGTCGTGCCATTTTCAACAGGACAGCGCTCATCTACACGTGTCTCATACCTCGATAAACTGCCTGCGTGATGTGAGGAGCCTTCGTGGCCAGCAAGATCCCCAGATTTCTTCACAATACAACATTTGATGAACCATTTTGGACATCAGATCCGTCACTATCGGTATGCAAGATGTCTGGCACCAGTCACAAACGTTGTGATGGTACTCACCTCAGGAGAGGCACCCCTCCCAATGTGATGTGAGGAACCTTCGTGGCCAGCAAGATCCCCAGATTTCTTCCCAATACAACATTTGATGAACCATTTTGGACATCAGATCCGTCACTATCGGTATGCAACATGAAAGGCACCAGTCACAAACGTTGTGATGCTGCTCATCTCAGGAGAGGCACCCCTCCCAATGTGATGTGAGGAACCTTCGTGGCCAGCAGGATCCTCAGATTTCTTCCCAATACAACATTTGGTGAACCATTTTGGGCGTCAGAACCGTCACTATCGGTATGCAAGATGTCAGGCACCAGTCACAAACGTTGTGATGCTGCTCACCTCAGGAGAGGCACCCCTCCCAATGTGATGTGAGGAACCTTCGTGGCCAGCAAGATCCCCAGATTTCTTCCCGATACAACATTTGATGAACCATTTTGGACATCAGATCCGTCACTATCGGTATCGTGGCCAGCAAGATCCCCAGATTTCTTCACAATACAACATTTGATGAACCATTTTGGACATCAGATCCGTCACTATCGGTATGCAAGATGTCTGGCACCAGTCACAAACGTTGTGATGCTACTCACCTCAGGAGAGGCACCCCTCCCAATGTGATGTGAGGAACCTTCGTGGCCAGCAAGATCCCCAGATTTCTTCCCAATACAACATTTGATGAACCATTTTGGACATCAGATCCGTCACTATCGGTATGCGACATGAAAGGCACCAGTCACAAACGTTGTGATGCTGCTCACCTCAGGAGAGGCACCCCTCCCAATGTGATGTGAGGAACCTTCGTGGCCAGCAAGATCCCCAGATTTCTTCCCGATACAACATTTGATGAACCATTTTGGACATCAGATCCGTCACTATCGGTATGCAAGATGTCAGGCACCAGTCACAAACGTTGTGATGCTGCTCACCTCAGGAGAGGAACCCCTCCCAATGAAAATGAAATGTCGTATGGCTAGGGCCTCCCGTCGGGTAGACCGTTCGCCTGTTGCAGGTCTTTCGACTTGACGCCACTTCGCCGACCTGCGCATCGATGAGGATGAAATGATGATGATAAGGACAACACAACACCCAGTTCCTGAGTGGAGAAAATCTCCGACCCAGCCGGGAAACGAACCCGGGCCCTTAGGATTGACAGTCTGTCACGCTGACCACTCAGCTACCGGGGGCGGACACCCCTCTCAATGTAATGTGAGGAACCTTTGTGGCCAGCAAGATCCCCAGATTTCTTCACAATACAACATTTGATGAACAATTTTGGACATCAGATGTCACTATCGGTATGCAAGATGTCAGGCACCAGTCACAAACGTTGTGATGCCGCTCACCTCAGGAGAAGCACCCCTCCCAATGTGATGTGAGGAACCTTTTTGGCCAGCAAGATCCCCAGATTTCTTCCCAATACAACATTTGATGAACCATTTTGGATATCAGATCCATCACTATCGGTATGCAAGACGTCAGGCACCAGTCACAAACGTTGTGATGCTGCTCACCTCAGGAGAGGCACCCCTCCCAATGTGATGTGAGGAACCTTCGTGGCCAGCAAGATCCCCAGATTTCTTCACAATACAACGTTTGATGAACCATTTTGGACATCAGATCCGTCACTATCGGTATGCAAGATGTCAGGCACCAGTCACAAACGTTGTGATGCTGCTCACCTCAGGAGAGGCACCCCTCCCAATGTGATGTGAGGAACCTTCGTGGCCAGAAAGATCCCCAGATTTCTTCCCAATACAACATTTGATGAACCATTTTGGATATCAGATCCGTCACTACCGGTATGCAAGATGTCAGGCACTAGTCACAAACGTTGTGATGCTGCTCACCTCAGGAGAGGCACCCCTCCCAATGTGATGTGAGGAACCTTCGTGGCCAGCAAGATCCCCAGATTTCTTCTCAATACAACATTTGATGAACCATTTTGGACATCAGATCCGTCACTATCGGTATGCAAGATGTCAGGCACCAGTCACAAACGTTGTGATGCTGCTCACGTCCGGAGAGGCACCCCTCCCAATGTGATGTGAGGAACCTTCGTGGCCAGCAAGATCCTCAGATTTCTTCACAATACAACATTTGATGAACAATTTTGGACATCAGATCCGTCACTATCGGTATGCAAGATGTCAGGAACCAGTCACAAACGTTGTGATGCTGCTCACCCCAGGAGAGGCACCCCTCCCTATGTGATGTGAGGAACCTTCGTGGCCAGCAAGATCCCCAGATTTCTTCCCAATACTACATTTGATGAACCATTCTGGACATCATATCCGTCACTATCGGTATGCAAGATGTCAGGCACCAGTGAGAAACGTAGTGATGTTGCTCACCTCAGGAGAAGCACCCCTCCCAAACGTATCAGCATGTATCCAGGCAACTGGAGGTGCAGTGTCATACTGACGGCTGGGCTCATACTGCGAAGTTCTTTATAAATTGGGCTCTCCACTCCAATGTCATCGCACACCGTCTCAACCTGTGAAGTTTCGTTTCCACCACCCATTCTGGATGCTTCACCTTTTTTTTGTCAGCCAGTGTACTTATCTTGTGGTCGTTGGTTGCTCAGCTTCGCAGGTCCAATGCTTCATTATGTATTTGATGTGATATCAACTTCATAAACAACAAACATAGTCTTTGAGTAATGTTTGTTACATATTCAATAAAAGTGAGAATGTTCCAATGATTTGTGAGATCCTAAATGATGCATTAGAAGCTTGTGGAAAAATAAGAGCAGGAATTCCTGTTCCATGGGAAACACTTGGTTTTATCACAATGTCTTCTTTTGACATTTGTACATTCTGGCAAAGTAGATTCAAAATCAAAGTATTTTTTTACAAAGTAACTTACAAGCATTTTGTATATACTGTTTGTGAAAACTGTTTATGTAAATTATCCGATTCATGGCAAAACGTGCTACTGCAACCATTTCTTATTGAAATGAAAATTGATATGGTAACTAAGACACCATTATTTTCATATGTGGTAACTTGTTCACCACATGTTAAACAATATAATCTTTGGTGCATGTTTTGTGCAAATACTCCATTGTTCAGAAGTGTACGTTGGGTGGCTCGTTAAGCAGTGTATCGGATTCAGAGGAAGACGACGCTGATATAGCTGATTTGTTGTTTGCAGATTTGTAATGGAGAATCTGTTGGAAGCCGTCCAGACGATCTTCACTCTCCTGGAAGCAGAAATGCCAACACCGTCCTTGAAGACAATGATATACTTAATGAGGAGATTGAATTGCAAGCTGGCACAGGGAGATGGACTCTTAGGCGAATACATCTTTACCATTTTGAACTATTTGACTCAATTCGAAAGTTCTTCATTAGTCTCGTCCTTTGCTTTCCAGAGCTTCTCCGAATATCTGAGATCTCTGAAAGATGGTATTACACTGACGTTATTGTCCTCAGAGGAGAGGACGAAGTTGATGAATTCTGTAGACGAATTAATATCATTGCACAAACCTACCCTGGCCAGATTATCATGTGGAAACATGATGGGGACCACATCCACCTCATACACGACTGTATCTACTCATCAAGACGGTGCCGCTGTAGGTTTCGAACTGACGGATTTATTGCCAGTCGAATTAAGAAAACAACAAGACGCACTAGAGCAATCGCAGCCATGTCAGACATCGACTGGCTCAATGTTCTTTTATATCTCTACTTGCAAAAACGGCCAAGTAGGGGACAAGGTCGGCTTAGAGGAACCGATAAGCGATTGCCTGGTGAGTGTATTGGAGGGGCAAGACACTGGAAATGTTAATCAATGTGGAAGCGGACTCGCCAGTGATGCAGCATGTAAATGGCCTCATAGCAAGCGCCAGCCAATCGTTACAGGGAAAGGGTGCAATGCTGAAAAAACAGCGAAAAAGGTACTATCCCTTTTATTAAGTTATAATTGTATCAAAATGTTCAAATGGCTCTCAGCGCTATGGGACTTAACATCTATGGTCATCAGTCCCCTAGAACTTAGAACTACTTAAACCTAACTAACCTAAGGACAGCACACAACACCCAGCCATCACGAGGCAGAGAAAATCCCTGACCCCGCCGGGAATCGAACCCGGGAACCCGGGCGTGGGAAGCGAGAACGCTACCGCACGACCACGAGATGCGGGCTATAATTGTATCCCTCCGTAAAACATAGTCAATGTAATACCATCTGCTCATCCATATTTTATTAATTTGATTGACCCTAAATTCAAACGATTTTTTGATATGGGCTTAGAATTGTATAAAAAAACTATAAATGAATTGGATTTACATGGTATAGAAAATTTATTGTGCTCTGGTTCTGAAGATAATATTTTTTATTCTCATTCGACAAATGTTTGGGAATATACTTTTCAAGATTCTCTTTCTTGGCTAAATAAAATTTTATTATTTCAATGTGAAGATGATACTGACGAGGCTACCAAATTTTTAACAAATCTTGTATCTTGGATTAATAAGAAAGTATTGTATCAATGGCAAGAATTTGAAGGGAAAAATATATATGTACCAAATAATAAGTTAAACACATAATGTATTATTGGTCCACCAAATAGTGGCAAAAATTGGTTTTTTGATTGTATAATTTCACTTGGTTTAAATGTTGGGCACATTGGGCGTTGTAATAATAGAACGAATCAGTTTTCATTGCAAGATGCTGTTAACAGACGTGTGATTGTTGGAAATGAAATTTCTTTAGAGGAGGGTGCAATTGAAGATTTTAAAAAAGTGTGTGAACGAATTGCATGTAACATCAGAGTTAAGTACAAAGGAGACGCTATATTAAGACGTACTCCATTATTGTTAATTTCAAATTCACAACCAGATATTTGTTCTCACCCAGATTTTAAAGATCTACATCTACATCTACATCCATACTCCGCAAGCCACCCTACGGTGTGTGGCGGAGGGTACCTTGAGTACCTCTATCGGTTCTCCCTTCTATTCCAGTCTCGTATTGTTCGTGGAAAGAAGGATTGTCGGTATGCCTCTGTGTGGGCTCTAACCTCTCTGATTTTATCCTCATGGCCTCTTTGCGAGATATACGTAGAAGGGAGCAATATACTGCTTGACTCTTCGGTGAAGGTATGTTCTCGAAACTTTGACAAAAGCCCGTACCGAGCTACTGAGCGTCTCTCCTGCAGAGTCTTCCACTGGAGTTTATCTATCATCTCCGTAACGCTTTCGCAATTACTAAATGATCCTGTAACGAAGCGCGCTGCTCTCCGTTGGATCTTCTCTATATCTTCTATCAACCCTATCTGGTACGGATCCCACACTGCTGAGCAGTATTCAAGCAGTGGGCGAACAAGCGTACTGTAACCTACTTCCTTTGTTTTCGGATTGCATTTCCTTAGGATTCTTCCAATGAATCTCAGTCTGGCATCTGCTTTACCGACGATCAACATTATATGATCATTCCATTTTAAATCACTCCTAATGCGTACTCCCAGATAATTTATGGTATTAACTGCTTCCAGTTGCTGACCTGCTATGTTGTAGCTAAATGATAAAGGATCTATCTTTCTGTGTATTCGCAGTACAATACACTTGTCTACATTGAGATTCAATTGCCATTCCCTGCACCATGCGTCAATTCGCTGCAGATCCTCCTGCATTTAAGTGCAATTTTCCATTGTTACAACCTCTCGATACACCACAGCATCGTCTGCAGAAAGCCTCAGTGAAGGCTCTGAGCACTATGGGACTTAACAGCTATGGTCTTCAGTCCCCTAGAACTTAGAACTACTTAAACCTAACTAACCTAAGGACAGCACACAACACCCAGCCATCACGAGGCAGAGAAAATCCCTGACCCCGCCGGGAATCGAACCCGGGAACCCGGGCGTGGGAAGCGAGAACGCTACCGCACGACCACGAGATGCGGGCAGCCTCAGTGATCTTCCGATGTCATCCACCAGGTCATTTATGTATATTGTGAATAGCAACGGTCCTATGACACTCCCCTGCGGCACACCTGAAATCACTCTTACTTCGGAAGACTTCTCTCCATTGAGAATGACATGCTGCGTCCTGTTATCTAGGAACTCCTCAATCCAATCACACAATTGGTCTGATAGTCCATATGCTCTTACTTTGTTCATTAAACGACTGTGGGGAACAGTGTCGAACGCCTTGCGGAAGTCAAGAAACACGGCATCTACCTGTGAACCCGTGTCTATGGCCCTCTGAGTCTCGTGGACGAATAGCGCGAGCTGGGTTTCACATGACCGTCTTTTTCGAAACCCATGCTGATTTTCGTGTACGTACAATTAGGTGGAGAAAGTTTGATGAATTAAAAAATGGTTGTAAAAAGCCGTATCCTTTGGCTTTCTTTCAATTACTTCAAATGTATAATATTGATTATTGAAATGAAACACTGTTCCAATGTAATAATTCATTTATTTACAATTTTGTACAGCACAAATGTTTTTTACAATAAATACAAGATATTATATTCAAGCTTGTTTAATTTCATATTGTCCCTTGTACACTGATGATTCCTGATTCCTTTTCACATTTGACATATAAATCATATCAGATACCTGAACATTTGGTACATTTGCTCTGGGATAGTGAGTTTCCAAACCATCTGAATAAACAGAACATTCAGCAATAACTTCAAACAACATTTGAGTATCAGTATATTTAACAATATCACTATTTAAACTGCCAGTGCTTAAAGCATATGTAGGGTTTATGCCTACATGAAGACTAGGTTGGACATTTGTATCACGGAGTCTAATATTGTACCCAGCAGAAGCAATATCTGCCTTTTCTATTAAATCATCATATCCAGAGAAATCATCATTTGTTACTGGAGTAATAGCTTATACTAATTGTTCCTGAATTTGAGCTGGTTCCAAAGGTGTTTTTGAAAAATTGTCACATGCCATAAACGGTTTACAGTGCTTATCACCAGTAATTGTATACCGTTGAGGTACTCCTTGTGCAGTAGCTGTAATGGGGAATATATCAACATTTGCAACTTTTGGTATTTTGACAACACCTAACGTTGGTTTACAGTCATAGTTAACAATAATACTGCCAGTACGAGAATCTGCATCTACCTCAGAAACACACGATTGAACACATTTCCATTCCCAGTTATGCAACCCTTTTGCCTTTGTACTAGACACACAGGCATAATAATATTTCAAATTAATGGGTTGTCCGAATTGATGGGCAGGTACTAAAGTTAAAAACGATTCTTCATTATTCTTATACCCATACCACGATTTCCAAATTGGATTAAAATTACGTTTATGATCTATACTACTTGTTTCCATAGGGCTGATGAACCAAATGCAGTAGGCGTAACATTAACACCAGGTATTTTTAAATTAATACCCACAGAAGTAATCATACTCTTATTTTGATTTAAAGTTGCAAGTTCAGAGTCACTTGAATTTGTTGGGAAAACAATTCTGGATGCTTCACCTTTTTTTGTCAGCCAGTGTACTTATCTTGTGGTCGTTGGTTGCTCAGCTTCGCAGGTCCAATGCTTCATTATGTATTTGATGTGATATCAACTTCATAAACAACAAACATAGTCTTTGAGTAATGTTTGTTTATTATTGTTCAGTACGAAACCAATATAACCAGTGCGATACAGTGGAATATCTCCTGCATCGGTGTTGTTGCCTTCACACCAGGCAAAACAGTACAACACCAGCTTGAAAAATGCACACACCTACAGCTGTCCAAGCGTCTCCTTGCTACGCCCATCATATCGTTTCAAGACCGTCACCACAGCTGCCACTACCGCCCAAGTGCTCCTACTTCCCAGCTTCAGTTTTCTAGTAGCTTGTGACGTCATTCCCATGGCGCCAAACAAGCCCTGCATCATACGACATGACTTGTGGATCAAATTAAGTTTCATGTACTATTAAGCTATGTTGATGACTAATTATAGATATATGCAATTCAGTGCATCCCAGTGCCATTGGGTGTCCCTCATAAATTGTCGGTTTTCTCACATGCAGATCGTCTTTGCAATGTGTTGATCGAACCAGGCTGAAACGGTTTAGCAGGGCTAAGAACAAAATAACAAAATTCACTAGGAAAACGCCAAAATAAAACTGGAACATGATGTTGTACATCAAAAGATTCTGCAACGAATTGACGCATGGTGCAGGGAATAGCAATTGAATCTCAATGTAGACAAGTGTAATGTGCTGCGAATACATAGAAAGAAAGATCCTTTATCATTTAGCTACAACATAGCAGGTTAGCAATTGGAAGCAGTTAATTCCATAAATTATCTGGGAGTAGGCATTAGGAGTGATTTAAAATGGAATGATCATATAAAGTTGAATGTCGGTAAAGCAGATGCCAGACTGAGATTCATTGGAAGAATCCTAAGGAAATGCAATCCGAAAACAAAGGAAGTAGGTTACAGTACACTTGTTCGACCACTGCTTGAATATTGATCACCAGTGTGGGATCCGTACCAGATAGGGTTAATGGAAGAGACATTGAAGATCCAACGGAGAGCAGCGCGCTTCGTTACAGGATCATTTAGCAATTGCGAAAGCGTTACGGAGATGATAGATAGACTCCAGTGGAAGACTCTGCAGGAGAGACACTCAGTAGCTCGGTACGGGCTTTTGTTGAAGTTTCGAGGACATACCTTCGCCGAGGAGTCAAGCAGTATATTGCTCCCTCCTACGTATATATCGCGAAGAGACCATGAGGATAAAATTAGAGAGTTTAGAGCCCACACAGAGGCATACCGACAATCTTTCTTTCCACGAACAATACGACACTGGAATAGAAGGGAGAGCCTATAAAGGTACTCAAGGTACCCTCCGCCACACACCGTCAGGTGGTTTGCGGAGTATGTATGTAGATGTAGATTAGATGTTACGAAACTGAAACTGGATTTCGTCTAGGCAGTCGATGGTCAGGCCCGCATTCCTTAACTTTTTTTTCCTTTGGGGTACATCAAAAACACGTTTCAACTTTTCGTGAGGCCCCTACATGTGATGTTTTCCTAGATGCAAAAAACCAAACATACAATATATATTTTTATTGTTACACATATAATCGTGTATACTGATGGGCGATTTCTTGATAAGGGGCTACTCCAAGAAGCGATTTAGTGATAAGTTTGGTGGAAGCTTAGAAGACATTACAAATCTCGCGACACGCCAGGCATGTATTCGCGACACACCAATGCGTCTCGACACGGTGGTTGAGAAACGCCGCTCTAGGCTATCGACATAATTTTATCGAGGTTTTAATTAACTAATAGCAATTAAAAGTCATCCTTTAAGTATCATAATCTAGTTATATTGACTTCTTGCTTAGACTGAAGTACCTTATCTGCTTCAAAACTCTTTTCAAAAAAAAAAAAAATGCCCGAATTAATGTGAGCAGTGTTCCCAAATCAAGCAATTCAAATTGCGTTCTGTGTAGAAGTTGGATAACAGTTTGTGGGTACACACATTTGGTAATACGTAGATTTTTATAGAGTGGGAAGTAAATTTGGGATAAATTTCACACAGGAACTTATAGTGGGGAATTTAGAACCTATCAGTATGACGTTGGATTCTCTCTGGCCTGAATGCATGCCCTAATTTGGTTTGGAAGGGTATCATAACAACATCGTATTCTCTCCTTAGGGAAGCTGGCACACAACTGTTGTAACTCGTCTTTGGTATGTTATATAGTGACGCAGGGACAGAACTGGCGTCAGAACATGGAAGTACTTCAATATCATAGACTTATGTGCCACGTGCGAAGACGCATCGTTATGTACAAAAATGATACCACGACACGGTTGCGTGAGAAGTAACACACGAGTACGAAGGATGTCCTTGACTTACCGTTGCGCTGATAAAGTTCCCTTTATCACTACCGAGCATAACCTGAAGTTATACCCGATGGCTCCCCACACCATGACCACTCCTAACGCAGCCACCTGGGTTGTGGTGTCGACAGCAGCCTTCGTGTAGGTCTGTAATTCACTAGTCAGACTGTTGCTGGTCTCTGTGTTATGGCACAGAATGTTGCAGGGTTCCATTACTTTTTCTCGGAGGGCAGGCAAAGTGGTGGAGGGGCTACGATGTGTTTGGTGCACAATACAGCGAACCTTCCACAAGGAGCCCTCACGACGAGTATGGCTCCCCTCCCGTTGGCATGCTGTCCAACAATAGGCCACTATCACACCGGAATACCCCAAAAATCTGGGTACAGCACGAATTCACCAGCCGTCAAAATGGAGACCTACAATGAGGCCACTTTCAAACTCTGTTAGGTGCTGATAATGCTGTCTCACACGATATGCAGCATCTTCGTGTCCTTCACAGTGATCATGCAACATCTGATACTGTGTACTCGCCTTTGTACCCTACCAGGCCTGACAATAATACTAAACGCGAATAACACTGATGTACTCTGATCACAGAGAACTGTAGCTCCTAATCATTTACATACTCACCAGGCTGTGTACATACATGAAGTTACGTTGACACGCGACGATATCTTCTCGGTGCTTCACTTTTTCCTCAGGCAACATATTCAGGGTCAAGCAGAACTCGACCGACAAATTTTCATACGTTATTCAAGGATACATTCTGAATATTTTGGTATAATGAATCCTCAGTCGCCGGTGGCTGGTCACAAAGAGATAAAGAAATTATGATTTACTTGGTTTGGCACAGTAGCCGCACTTGTTTCTACAAAGATATCTTCACAACAGCGAGGAATTCTGTAATATGCCAATCACCAAAACATATAACACAAAGCATAGCGTAACGCAACAATCCTCAGACAAAATAAACCGTCGACGGAATCGAGCGGTACGGACTGCAAGCTTGAAGGCTAAGATTAAAGTGGGCATCACTGTTGTCAACAGCAATTACCGTGAGTTCATGGAACAAGACATTTGCACTGTAGTGCACTATTTTCAGTGCACTACAGATGCAAAGCTAATTGGGTTAAGAAACCAAACGAAAAGCAATAACTCTGTAATGAGCCGCCGAAGTTAATGGATCCCTTATACCAAAATACCAGAAGATAGTCCTGAACAAGCTATGAAAGTTTGTCGGCAGAGTTCTGGTTCACCCCGTATATTAAAATACAGGATGTCAGCTCCACCTACATGATTTTAGATAACTTTGTCATAGGTTTCATAGCATACCTCTAAAAGAATTCAAGCTTGGGAAAAAGAGAAAATAACTGATACTTACAAGCTCTGTAATCACTGTTTTCACTGGATAATCAGTGATTTTTCGTTTATTCTGCAGTCCTTTATTTCTGTAACTGTTTTTAGCGGAAATTAAAAAAAATGTGAATTCGTGTATGACTCGAAGATGCAATCTCAAAAAATCTAAGGACAGATATCATACAATGAGTCATAAACGCAACAATTTTCAGTGAAAGGCTAGAAAACTTTTATCTTAAAAATCGTTTCAGTTTTCACTCACTTATGTCTGTTGTCATCTCACAAAGCATTTCACACCAAAATTACATATTTGTAAATAAAGGGCGCCAACTGAGAATAACGCTGCTGTTTTGAAACAAATTCATAGAATAAAAGTCAAAGCAGAAACACGTGTGTTTTGCAAATATGTCGTTAGACAGAAAGAGAAGATGTTCAGACTTTTCGTCTCAGATAATAACGCAGACGGTGCTCCTCTTCTGGCACTCTGGGAAGAACCAGAGATGATAGATCTGGCCAGCGACAGTATAGATTTTGTTATCTTGTTGTAGACGCACAATATGTTTTCTAAGAATGGCTATTTTACCTCCTATTTATTTTTGTAAAAATATATTAGTATCGTACCCTCTGGGAAAAAACATATTTCAGCCTCATCAAAGGCTACACCATTTCTAGTTTGCTCTGGCCTTGGAAATTTTTGATCTTTTCCTGGGCCGAACTACCTTCGTTTTGGCTAGTTGTTCAACAACGTTTTCGGAATACTATCTCCACCCGTACCTGTCGTTTCTTTACTTCCAATGGCTATTATGTTTTCTTGCTTTCGTATTC
Organism: Schistocerca cancellata; assembly: GCF_023864275.1. Taxonomy (NCBI): domain Eukaryota; kingdom Metazoa; phylum Arthropoda; class Insecta; order Orthoptera; family Acrididae; genus Schistocerca; species Schistocerca cancellata. The sequence continues at coordinate 298,040,428 of NC_064634.1, read as the reverse complement.
AGATTAAACACATTTAGTTCATGTCTTATATATAAGCTTTTGTCATCATATAGTAATTAATATTACAGCACTGTTCCGTAGAATCTTGTATTTGTGCTCCCTATGTTGCTTGGTTAATGATCAACATTTAAATTAAAAATAACTTTAATTAATTTACGGGTCGAAAATATTGGTCTCAGTCTACTCCTTCCAATTTTGTTAGGGTTTCTGCTCATGTCCCAAATAGCTGTTTCAATGATATCACGACGTGAATATAACGATTTGTTTACCTTTTCTGTTGCTGGTTGTTAATAATTACATAAGCCCAAGTTCGCTCACTTACCTTGGAAATCATCATTTTAGTCTTTGTTTTAGAGTTACTTTATATGTCCTACATGCTACATTCACAAAAATGAACAGTACCATTGAACATCTTTGTCCGATTGAGTTAAAATAACTGGCTGGTTGTTAATAATTACATAAGCCCACGTTCGCTCACTTTCTTTGAAAATCTTAATTTTAGTCTTCGTTGCAGAGTTATTTTGTATGTCCTACATGCTACATTCACAAAAACGTGCAGTACAATTGAAGATTTTTCTCTGACTGAGTTAAAATAACTACTGTACGTAATTACGGAGCTGTATGTACAGTTGTCACCAAATTAACAATGCGCCTTACAACAAAATATACATCGTATGTCACTGCCAAGAATCGTCAGGCGCATTTTCTCTTAAATTTTGATAGGTATTTGCAATTTCGTTTTAACAATTTGGGAAGACTCTATTGACCTGGCAGTCAAAATTTCATTTTAAAAGAGGTATTATCTGTGGCGAGAAACAAACCAACATTTCACGTTGATCATGGACTTCGGAAGGCGAGAAGCGTGGAATAGTATTGTTTGGCCTAGTAGCGTTTTAACATTGCAAAATCGCAGTTACGAACATCTGGCAAAATATCAAAGCAAATGCGCCTGACGACTGTTACGAGATCGTCCAAAACGGGACACTCAGTGCTGTGATCTGACACGAGAGACTAGCTGTTAGGTCAGCAGAGCTATAAACCAGAGAGCTACATTCTGTATTTATATATACGCTCCGAAAGCCACCCTACGATGTGTGGTAGAGGGCACTTCTGGTACCATTATCTGCTGTGCTCATCCGCGTACCATTCGCGAGTTGCGCTTGCCAAGAATGTTCGTAACACTCCGTATTGTCTCTACTCTCTCCGATTTCCTCATTCTGGAACATTCGCGGGACGTATATGGGAGAAAGTAAAATGTTGCCTGTCTCTTCCCGGAGCGTACTCTCTCAGGATTTCAATACTAAACATTTCCATGACGCACAACGCCTCTCTTGTAGCGTCTGGAAATGGAGATTGCTCAGCATCCCCATAACGCTCTCGTACCGAGGAAACGTTGCCATATCATTGGAAACGCGCTGCACTTCGTTAAATATTCTTTATCTCTTTTATTAATCCAATATGATAAGGGTGCCAGACTGACAAGCAATACTCAAGAATCGGTGGAACAAGTGTCTTGAAAGCTATTTCTTTTGTGCATGTATTACATTTGCTTAAGATTGCTCCAATGGACCTCAGCTTGGCGTATGTTTTACCTATAATTTGTTTTATGTGGTCATCCCACTTAACTTCGCTCCATATGGTTACGCGTACGTATTTTGCAGTAGTTGCTGGTTCAAGTGATTTGTCGCCAATAGTGCGCCCGCAAAGTACTGGATTTCTTCGACTACTTATGCACACTGCGTTGCATTTATTCACGTTTAGGATCAATTACCAATCTCTGCACAAATCATCGACCCTCTGCACGTTTGTCTGCTATTCGTTACAGTCTTCTGGCGTTACCATCTTTTTATACAAAGCCGCATCATCTGCGAACAGCTGTATGGAGCTTCCGACGTTTTCCGTTAGATAACGGAAAAAAATGCAACAACCTCTCAAGGGTAGGGTCATTTTATTGACAAGTGATGTTACAGGTAGTTCATGATTATGGGAATATACACGGAAGAGCCAAAGAAACTGGCACACCTGCCTAACATCGGGTAGAGCACCCGCGAGCACGCACAAGTGCCGCAACACGACGTGGCATGGATTCGACTAATGTCTGAAGTAGTGCTGGAGGGAATCGACACCCAGAACCCTGCAGGACTGTCCTTAAATTCGTAAGAGCACTAGCGGGTGGAGATCTCTTCTGAACAGCAGACCGTAAGGAATCCCAGATTTGCTCCATAATGTTCATGTCTGGGAAGTTTTTTGGCCATCGGAAGTGTTTAAATACAGAATAGTGTTCCAAGAGCCACTCTGTAGCATTTCTGGACGTTTGGGGTGTCGCATTGTCCTGTTGGAATTGCTCAAGTCCTGCGGAATGCACAAAGGACATGAATGGATGTAAGTGATCAGACAGGATGCTTACGTACGTGTCACCTGTCAGATTCATATCTAGACGTATCAGGGGTTCCATATCACTCAAACTCCACACGCCCGACACCATTACAGAGCCTCCACCAGCCTGAACAGTCCTTGGATTCATGAGGTTGTTTCCATACGCATGCGCGTCCGACCGCTCGATAGAGTTTGAAACGAGACTCGACCGACCGGGCAACGTGTTTCCAGTCATCAACAGTCTAACGGCGGTGTTGAGGGGTCCAGGCGAGGCGTAAAGCTTTGTGTCGTGCAGTCATCAAGGGTACACGGGAAGGCCTTCGGCTCCGGAAGCCCGTATCGATGATGTTTCGTTGAATGGTTCGCACCCAGACACTTGTTGATGGCCCAGCATTTAAATTTGCAGCAATCTGCGGAAGGGTTGAACTTCTGCCATGTTAAACGATTCTCTTCAGTCGTCATTGGTCCTGTTCCTGCAGGACCTTTTTCCGGTCACAGCGATGTCGGAGATTTGCCGTTTTACCGATTCCTGATATTCACGGTACACTCGTAAAATGGTCCACTTCATTGTTAGCTCGAAAATGCTGTGTCCCATCGCTCTTGCGCCGACTATAACACCACGTTCAAATTCACTTAAACCTTGATAACCTGCCATTGTAGCAGCAGTAACCGATCTAACAACTGCACCAGGCGTTGCCGACCGCAGAGCCGTATTCTGCCTGCTTACAAATCTCTGTATTTCAATACGCAGGTGTATACCAGTTTCTTTGGCGCTTTAGTGTATAATGACCAATTCAGACCAAATGAAATATAGGGTGCCGAAACAGTCGCTTTAAAATACCAATACGCAATGAACCTTCAGCCTCCTCTCACCACCCGTCTGGCAGCAAGGCAGTCGTGTATTCTCGCGTGCAAACGATCATAAAGATGTCAAATGGCATCCTGTGGTAGTGTGTCCCAAGCATCTTGCACCTTTTGTTTCATTTCGGCAATGGTTCTTGCAAGCTCTGGAGAGCGAGTACGGTCCTGCTTCATCGTGTCCCATATGTGTTCAGTTGACGAGGGATCCTGTAATCTTCCTAGTCAGGGCATTTGTTGGACATCAGGAAGAGCACATTGCCTCACAGCAGCCGTCTATGGACGTGCATTGTTCACTGAGTTTGCTCACCTTCAGTCGGCTAAATAGCAGTAGTGCGTATGCAATGTAACGGTAACTAGTTACTTTATCCTGCAGATACACCAAATCTGACCGCGAGCTGTAAGTGTATGCTCGCCACACTTCAAATCCTGGGATAGGGCCCTTGTTTTGAGGGCGAATGCGCAGTAGAATAGGCCGCTCACCAGGTCTATGCCGTAGATGTGTATGTCCATCAGTCGCATACAGAAAGAACCTCATTACTGAAGACATCATGGCGCTATTGCACCCCAGTCGACTCTTTAACTACAGCAGAGTCGCCCTACTTCGAAGGTCGTGTAAGTTGTAGCCTAGCGAGCAAGAGTAACATGTGACGCTAGTCCTGCTGTAAACAGACAGCTCCCAGTGGTCCTGGCAGACACATCAGGTGCAGCATTTCCCCAGTTTTCTTCCCTGGATGACGATCAGTCGGCCGCCGCTGCTCGTAAAACACGTCGTTCTTGACTTGCGTCTATACTACACTACTGGCCATTAAAATTGCTACATCAAGAAGAAATGCAGATGATAAACGGGTATTTATTGGACAAATATATTATACTAGAACAGACATGTCACTACTTTTCACGCTATTTGGGTGCATAGATCCTGAGAAATCAGTACCCAGAACAACAACCTCTGGCCGTAATAACGGCCTTGGTACTCCTGGGCATTGAGTCAAACAGAGCTTGGAAGGCGTGTACAGGTACAGCTGCCCATGCAGCTTCAACTCGATACCACAGTTCATCAAGAGTAGTGATGGCGTATTATGACGAACCAGTTGCTCGGCCACCATTGACCACACGTTTTCAATTGGTGAGATATCTGGAGAATGTTCGGGCCAGGGCAGCAGTCGAACATTTTCTGTATCCAGAAAAGCCTGTACACGACCTTCAACATGTGGTCGTGCATTATCCTGCTGAAATCTAGGGTTTTGCAGGGATCGAATGAAGGGTAGAAAAAAAATGGCTCTGAACACTATAGTACTTAACTGCTGTGGTCATCAGTCCCGTAGAACATAGAACTACTGAAACCTAACTAACTAAACAAACACCCATGCCCGAGGCACGATTCGAGCCTGCGACTGCAGCGGTCGCGCGGTTCCAGAATGTAGCGCCTAGAACCGCTCGGCCACTCCGGCCCGCAATTAAGGGTAGAGCCACGGGTCGTAACACATCTGAAATGTAACGTCCACTGTTCAGAGTGACCGAGACGTGTATACAATGGCACCCCATACCATCACGCAGGGTGATACGCCAGTATGGCGATGACGAATACACGCTTCCAACATGCGTTCACCGCGATGTCGCCAAACACGGATGCGACCATCATGATGCTGTAAACAAAACCGGGATTCATCAGAAAAAATGACGTTTTGCCATTCGTGCACCCAGGTTCGTTGTTGAGTACACCATCGCATGCGCTCCTGTCTGTGATGCAGCGCAAGGGTAACCGCAGCCATGGTCTTCGAGCTGATAGTCCACGCTGCTGCAAATGTCGTCGAAGTGTTCGTGCAGATGGTTGTTATTTTGCAAATGTCCCATCTGTTGACTCAGGGATCGATACGAGGAGGGCGCCCTCATAAGCTCAGTTCGTCAGTGCACCTGACGATGGCGACATGTCGGATCGCCGAATTATTGTGCCCGTTGGCAGTATACCCGTGGACTGTTCGAGAAACAAATACGCCGGGAGAAACTGAAGAATCACAACATTTATCATTTTTGTAGTTGCTAGTTTCCTTAATGAGCCATTTATGTTTTTTTGTTGTAATGTTAAAGAGTAAGAAGGAGGAAATAATATCACCATTAAGATATCCTAAGGTCTGCTTCAGGTGATAGCCAGACAGGGACAAATCTTCATTTTCGCGTTCAGTATTTTCCATTGCGCACATTCACTTTTGCACCCGCCTGGAGTAGCATCTTGGAAATGAATCACTATCATCACAACCCGTCAGTATGCACGTATTATACCCTGGTGCCACTAACCATAGTCCCTGATGGTGTTTTATTGTTTTTCCCAGCACTAAACAGTAATAGCCATATAACTCTTCCTTGGTGTACTACATCAGTCGATTGTCATCTTTTGAGAGCCACGTGTTGATTACTTCTATCTGCAAGGAAGACTTGAACCCAGTCTCAAATCCTGTCCGACACTCGGAAAGTGTGGAACTGTATCAGATGCTTTTCTGAAGCCGAGGATCACAGCATGAACCTGGTCACAAATGTCTAGATGTCGCGGACGGGCAGAGCGAGATAAATTTAGTAAGATCTCTGTTTTCGGAACCTGTTTTTGTAGAGGAGACTTTCGTTTTCAGTACGCGTCTTAATAAGGGCACAGAAAACATATTCCCTAATTCTAGCCGGTCGCAGGTTCGAATCCTGCCTCGGTCATGGATGTATTTGATGTCCTTAGGTTAGTTAGGTTTAAGTATTTCTAAGTTCAAGGTCACTGATGACCTCAGAAGTTCAGTCCCATAATGCTCAGAGCCTTTTGCACCCTAATTCTATTATAAAGTGTCGTCAGCAATATCGGCCTGTAGGTATGCCATCTGTCCTACGACTCTTCTAGAAAATAGGTATAGCCTGCACTTTTTTCCAGTGACTATGTACACTTCGTGGCTCCGGCGACAAACTACCGCTAGAAGGGGGGAAAGTTGCTTCACACGATCTTTGGAGAATATCACAGGTATCTCATCAGGTCTAGATGCCTATCCACCATTAAGCGATACTAGTTGCTTCTTCTATTCGACGATCATGTATCTCGGTATCTCCCACGTTGGAGATCGCGCGATGACAGGCTGAATCGCATTATGATCTTCCGTGGTGGAACAATTTGAGAATACCGAATTCAGTATTTCGGCCTCTCTGTTGAGGCAGAAATCGAAAAGATCGCACTTCAGTCTCATTCAGTTTCTTAAATCGGGGAGCCACTCAGCTTCAAAAGTCCAGATGAAAAAGAAAACTGATCCAACAAGTAGAACTGTACGGTTGCGAAACTTGGAGTGCTCATAAAAAAGATTTACGTAATATTCTCGTTTTAAAGCGGAACGTGTTAAGAAAGATCTACGGACCGGTACGAGATGATTCCAGTGGGAAGTACGGCATCCGGCATATGAGTTGAAAGAGATTTGCAAAAGAGCAAATATTGTAGGCCTGATGAGAAGCAAGTGGCATGTATGTGCAGGTTATGGTCTTTCTGACGGGTAAACTTCGGTGTCCTTGTGAGTGCATTTTACTCCTCGCTGAAGAAGGCCACTAGGTAAACCAAAGAAAGGGGAGAGTAGTGGAATCTGCGAGGAGATCGGCATAGAGGAAAACTAGAGGCAGGGAGCAGGAAAGAGAATCTAGTGCAGGAGGAGCCTTGAAACTGCGCAAGGCGCAGCGAGGCCTGACCGCGTAAGGTAAAGCAAGGAGGGCCTTCCCTCTGCAATTTTCCGTTTAGTTGCTAGGATATTCTGGCAGACAGTATGACCCTGAACTTTATAAACTTAAGCCAGAGATTCATTACTGAAGTTCAAAGTATTTTGTGAGTTCTCTCTGATGCATTTACAGGACACAGCTCATGAAATTTGCATACAGGTTATGTTCTGGATCACATTGTGATGTATAAGTAAGGCAGATACAGTAGCAGTGCATTCAAGCCTCACAGGCCTTTCCGAGGTGGGAGTGGAAGGCGTGACCTGAGCCTGACTTACGAGGCGGTGACGCTACCCCGGCCCTCGGCTGCCACGTTCTGTAGCTGGTTCGCCCTGACGGCAGCGGGGAACAATGTGCAGCAGCCGCAGGTGGCTCCTGACCTTGAGAACCGTTGCGCGCCCGCGGCCCTGTGGGTGGTCAGTGCGGACACGACGTGCCTGCAGTGGCTGTGTCATGTTCTTGCACCTGCGGCTGTTTTAAGGCGCTACGGGCTCGTTTAAATGAGTTGGCGTCTGACGTTTCAGGTACAAGGCTGCGACGTTGTCGTGCAAGCACCTACCACCGTTCCCGACTAGATAATTGCTTCAAAGTCTGCCTTCTATAAAAACTACATACGGTAAAGGTCTCTCTTTTCTCTCTAACCATGTCAATAATCTTAGTTGTAGTTGGGACCGGATGACACATTCAGTTGTAATGAGCCAGAAACTATCCGTTTGCGTCCATTACCTGAAAAGCATCGGAACCTACACTACTGGCTATTAAAATTGCTATACCAAGAAGAAATGCAGATGATAAACGGGTATCCATTGGACAAATATATTATACTAGAACTGACATGTGATTACATTTTCACGCTATTTGGGTGCATAGATCCTGAGAAATCAGTACCCAGAACAACAACCTCTGGCCGTAATAACGGCCTTGATACTCCTGGGAATTGAGTCAAACAGAGCTTGGATGGCGTGTACAGGTACAGCTGCCCATGCAGCTTCAACTCGATACCACAGTTCATCAAGAGTAGTGACTGGCGTATTATGACGAGCCAGTTGCTCGGCCACCATTGATCACACGTTTTCAGTTGGTGAGAGATCTGGAGAATGTGCTGGCCAGGGCAGCAGTCGAACATTTTCTGTATGCAGAAAGGCCCGTACAGGACCTGCAACATGCGGTCGTGCATTATCCTGCTGAAATGTAGGGTTTCGCAGGGATCGAATGAAGGTTAGAGCCACGGGTCGTAACACATCTGAAATGTAACGTCCACTGTTCAAAGCGCCGTCAATGCGAACAAGAAGTGACCGAGACGTGTAACCAGTGGCACCCCATACCATTACGCCGGCTGATACGACAGTATGGCGATGACGAATACACGCTTCCAATGTGCGTTCACCGCGATGTCGCCAAACGCGTATGCGACCATCATGATGCTGTAAACAGAACCTGGATTCATCCGAAAAAAATGACGTTTTGCCGTTCGTGCACCCAGGTTCGTCGTTGAGTACACCATCGCAGGCGCTCCTGTCTGATGCAGCGTCAAGGGCAACCGCAGCCATGGCCTCCGAGCTGATAGTCCATGCTGCTGCAAACGTCGTCGAAGTGTTCGTGCAGATGGTTGTTGTCTTGCTAAAGTCCCCATCTGTTGACTCAGGCATCGAGACGTGGCTGCACGATCCGTTACAGCCATGCGGATAAGATGCCTGTCATCTCGACTGCTAGTGAAGCGAGGCCGTTCGGATCCAGCACAGCGTTCCGTATTACCCTCCTGAACCCACCGATTCCATATTCTGCTAACAGTCATTGGATCTCGACCAACGCGAGCAGCAATGTCGTGATACGATAAACCGCAATCACGATAGGGTACAATCCGACCTTTATCAAAGTCGGAAACGTGTTGGTGCGCATTTCTCCTCCTTACACGAGGCATCACAACAACGTTTCACCAGGCAACGCCGGTCAGCTGCTGCTTGTGTATGAGAAATCGGTTGGAAACTTTCCTCATGTCGGCACGTTGTAGGTGTCACCACCGGCGCCAACCTTGTGTGAATGCTCTGAAAAAGTAATCATTTGCATATCACTGCATCTTCTTACTGTCGGTTAAATTTCGCGTCTGTAGCACGTCATCTTCGTGGTGTAGCAATTTTAATGGCCAGTAGTGTGTTTCCACAAGATGTGAAACGTAAGCCAACGGCCTTGCCGTAGCGGTAACACCAGTTCCCGTCTGACCACCGAAGTTAAGCGCTATCGGGCCGGGCTAGCACTTGGATGGGTGACCAACCGGTCCACCGAGCGCTATTGGCAAACGGGGTGCACTCAGCCCTTGTGAGACGAACTGAGGAGCTACTTGACTGAGAAGTAGGAGAGCCGTATGCTGACCACACGCTCCTCTACATCCGCATCAAGTGACGGCTGCGGATGACATGGCTGGCTTCATGGCTTGTTGCGGCAGAGTTCAGTTTTATGTGAAACTTATACACGTGCAAGCACTCGTTCTACCCAACCTTCACTGTTGTGATGTATTTCAACACGGCGCGAGTCGTGAAAACATAAAACGGTCAGGACTAACCACGAATGCTTCTGTGCGTTACATTTGCAACATCCGTCGATATGACCATAGGTATACATGGGACGGCAGGCGTACCTAGTATGTTCCAAAAAGCCGCGCATAGAAACTAGATTTTCCGGTGCTCATGCCTCGGGTTCTGTTACTGATAAAAAGGAGGGGGTCAGCCCTTTGACTCGGGACTATTTTTATACCCAACAGAAAGGTCGTCCTTGTGTCTCTATCCCACAGAACAGTGTGAAAGAATGAATACTGCACATTTCCTCTTGTTTAGGCAAATAGGGCAAATTGAATGATTCTTTTTGCATTTGATATCGTCTGCATTGGGCGTACTGGCACTTTTAAAGGCACCATTAGCTCATGGTCCGTTTCCCACTATATTTTCGCCTCACCATTGGATCAAAACCCAGCCGAGGATTCCAAGACTGCTGTGCAGAGCAAATGGCTGAAATTTTTGCGTTATATTCCTAAGATTTAGATCTCGAATTTTCTCGATAACTTTATCCATTTGCAAGATACAGAGGTTGAAAGTTACCCTGCTTCTATACGTAAATTCTGAAATGGGGCGAAATCCACATTATAAATAACCTCAGCAAATTGCTCGAATTTTAACAGCATATTCTGTTCAAATTTCTCCAGAAGCACACCAAAACTTGTTTTCTGGGTACCAAAGGCCACGTATTCCGAGACAGTTGTGCATAGCGAATGGGCGTAGTTTTTACGATGTATTCCTAAGTTCCCGATCTCGAAAAAACCTGAAAATTTTCTTCGTGTCTTTTACCGTTTCCGAGATACAGATGTTCAAAGTTACCCTTCTTGTTTATAAAGTGACGTAGCACGGAAAAATATGCTGTATAGTGTCTCCGTTATCATCTGGGAGCCCCATGCTGTGTGGTACTCAGGCACATGCAAAAGTTTTTTGCACCTAAAATCCGGTATGAGTTGTAAAATCAGATTTGCGGAGTTCCTGTTTCGCGTAAGTAAACTAGATTTTAATGACCAATACATTTCGTTTCATATGAGTTACGTGTCCTGCTGCAGCAGGGAAAAGAAGGGAAGCAGTGAAAAAATGTACCTATCCAAGCAAAAAAAAAAAAAAAAAAAAAAAAAAAAATTGCAATACGTTTACTTAAAACCGTGTGAATGAAAAGTGGGGTACAAGCTGCCTCATTCTGCCTTTCTCAGTGCCTTTAAAAGTTTTCCCAAAAATTTTGACATCTGCATCCATACTCCGCAAGCCACCTGACGGTGTGTGGCGGACATTTTCGCGCTTTTTTATGCTGAGAGAGAAGGAGACAAAGACAATGGGACAGACATGAAACAGTAACAAGTACTGGAAGATAGTAAACAGTCGTTGCGTTACAGAAAGGACGAAGGAGACAGTGGCAATGTGACTAAGAGAGGGACGCAGTCGTAGTGGAACACAGTTGACAGTGACAGAAGAGTGCTAAGGAAAGAGTGCAGGAGACAGTGACAAAGGGGAGAATTAAAGAAAAAGAGAAAGTGAAAGTGGGTGAGAGCCAGTGGTTATGAGAGACAGAGTATATGAGAATGACAACGAGGAAGAGAGAGAGAGTGACTGAGAAGAGACAGCAGCAGCGAGAAGGAAGGAACGAGATATAAGCTGTAAGAAGAGCAAGAGGGAGACAATGGCAGTGAGAGGAGACTGAAGAAGTAGGATAGAACGAAGGAGTTGTGGTTGTGAGACAGAAGACAGAGAGAGACACAAAGAGATGACAATGGGTTGGGATGAACGAGTGAGTGAGGAAGTGCAACTGGGACTGGGCGGGTATGAGCGACTTAACAGCGATGGACTACTGTGTGTGAGTGATATATGCGAACTGGTGAGAGTCTGAGGTGAGTTGCATGTTAAAAAAGAGAGAGAATATGTTCGCATGCCAATATTTTTAGAAAAAAATTTAAAGGCGCTGAGGGAGGAGGAATGTTGCAGCTGGTCTTCCACTTTTCAGAGTATTTTAAATAAACAGGAACATATTCGCATGTTTTGTTCTCCGATAGCAGCATTTTTCCGCTGGTGCTATTATGCTTTCATACGCCTAGTTAGGATGACACGGCCCGACAAATTACATGACTACCACACGCAACGTCTTCTTCGCCGGCGCCTGAGTGTGCAAACACATCAGTACATCGGATCGTTTCATGCCATTGTAATTGGAACACAAGGTCTCACTTATCCTATTTTTGCTTATTCACAAAAAAAAGAAAACTCGCAAACACCTTTGCTGCCTCCGCTCTCCGTCTCTGGAATAAGCTGTCTTGCAGTCTGCGCTCTCTTCAACGACCTCCTTCTCCTCTTAGCCATGCTCCTTCTTTTCCTTTCTCTTCCCTTACATTCATTACCTGTGTGTTGTCTCATTCATCTTTCCCTCCCTCCTCCACCCTCTTCTCTCATTCCCATTGCTGCTAGCACTCATAAATAAAAAGCCACCTTACCGTAATTTCTAACTATTGCTGTACTTATCATATAGATACGAGCATAAACTGAGTCCGGATTTTTTAAAATCTGTACTATTGCACAGTTAAAGTGCGTTTCTCGTTCGTTGATTGCTAAAACACCTCATTGGGTAACTAATCTCTCCAAAGTTTCGTACTGCAATTCGTATACCATGTGTAAGCTCCGGAAAACGCAGTTTTGTCATTAGTTAAGCTTTTGTAAATATCTGATCCCTCGGCCACAAATTTACTAACATGTAGTTCCGTTTACCGTCTTGGGTGTATTATGATCACTATCATTTATTCCACACGATCCGCTGATCTCGGCGGTGTGCTATTTTGAAGTGCTTACTCATAGCCTTGTAATCTTACAGCTACCCCGTGTGGGCCTATATGACCCATGTCGGTCATCAACCCGTAGAGAGCTATGCTCTGTGCGAGATGTTACGAGTTTTTATGTTCATGCACGAGTACCACTATAGCAGTAGAGTTGTTTAAATCCTTGAGAAACGTTGCTGTCTTTCTCTACTATACCAGCAGTTACACATCTAAATGAGAGAAGTACAGGGCGAGTCACCTAACGTTACCGCTGGATATATTTCGTAAGCCACATCAAATACTGACGAATCGATTCCACAGACCGAACGTGAGGAGAGGGGCTAGTGTAATTGGTTAATACAAACCATAAAAAAAGTGCACAGAAGTATGTTTTTTAACACAAACCTACGATTTTTTAAATGGAACCCCGTTAGTTTTGTCAGCACATCTGAACATATAAACAAATACGTAATCAGTGCCGTTTGTTGCATTGTAAAATGTTAATTACATCCGGAGATATTGTAACCTAAAGTTGACGCTTGAGTACCATTCCTCCGCTGTTCGATCGTGTGTATCGGAGAGCACCGAATTACGTAGGGATCCAAAGGGAATGGTGATGGACCTTAGGTACAGAAGAGACCGGAACAGCACATTACGTCCACATGCTAACACCTTTTTATTGGTCTTTTTCACTGACGCACATGTACATTACCATGAGGGGTGAGGTACACGTACACACGTGGTTTCCGTTTTCAATTACACAATTGCAATCTCTGGCGTAATGAATGTCGTACACGCCGCAGTACATCTGGTGTAATGTCACCGCAGGCTGCCACAATACGTTGTTTCATATCATCTGGGGTTGTAGGCACATCACGGTACACATTCTCCTTTAACGTACCCCACAGAAAGAAGTCCAGAGGTGTAAGATCAGGAGAACGGGCTGGCCAATTTATGCGTCCTCCACGTCCTACGAAACGCCCGCCGAACGTGTATCTGACCCCTCATGGTAATGTACATGTGCGTCAGTGAAAAAGACCAATAAAAAGGTGTTAGCATGTGGACGTAATGTGCTGTTCCAGTCTCTTCTGTACCTAAGGTCCATCACCATTCCCTTTGGATCCCTACGTAATTCGGTGCTCTCCGATACACACGATCGAACAGCGGAGGAATGGTACTCAAGCGTCAACTTTAGGTTACAATATCTCCGGATGTAATTAACATTTTACAATGCAACAAACGGCACTGATTACGTATTTGTTTATATGTTCAGATGTGCTGACAAAACTAACGGAGTTCCATTTTTAAAAAAACATAGGTGTTAAAAAACATACTTCCGTGCATTTTTGTATGGTTTGTATTAAACAATTACACTAGCCCCTCTCCTCACGTTCGGTCTGTGGAATCGATTCGTCAGTATTTGATGTGGTTTACGAAATATATCCAGCGGTAATGTTGGGTGACTCACCCTGTATGCTGTATACACTCTCACAGGATGACAATGTAAAATTACGGGCCTATGGGTAAACACTTTAGAAGGGAACATCGCCGACTGTGTGAAATTAATGATAGTGGTTGTACTACAACTTTGTGTAGAAATGAAGGACATAAGTAACTTTCTCATCTACATCTAAATCTACATGGATACTCTGCAAATCACATTTAAGTGCCTGGCAGAGGGTTCATTACAATTCTCTATTATTTCAATCTAGTATAGCGCGCGAAAATAATGAACACCTATATTTAAATATCTTCAACATTTCGCGGCCCTGTCAGCAACTGTATAAATATTAATTTTAATCTACATCTACATCTACATTTATACTCCGCAAGCCACCCAACGGTGTGTGGCGGAGGGCACTTTACGTGCCACTGTCATTACCTCCCTTTCCTGTTCCAGTCGCGTATGGTTCGCGGGAAGAACGACTGTCTGAAAGCCTCTGTGCGCGCTCTAATCTCTCTAATTTTACATTCGTGATCTCCTCGGGAGGTATAAGTAGGGGGAAGCAATATATTCGATACCTCATCCAGAAACGCACCCTCTCGAAACCTGGCGAGCAAGCTACACCGCGAAGCAGAGCGCCTCTCTTGCAGAGTCCGCCACTTGAGTTTGTTAAACATCTGCGTAACGCTATCACGGTTACCAAATAACCCTGTGACGAAACGCGCCGCTCTTCTTTGAATCTTCTCTATCTCCTCCGTCAACCCGATCTGGTACGGATCCCACACTGATGAGCAATACTCAAGTATAGGTCGAACGAGTGTTTTGTAAGCCACCTCCTTTGTTGATGGACTACATTTTCTAAGGACTCTCCCAATGAATCTCAACCTGGTACCCGCCTTACCAACAATTAATTTTATATGATCATTCCACTTCAAATCGTTCCGCACGCATACTCCCAGATATTTTACAGAAGTAACTGCTACCAGTGTTTGTTCCGCTATCATATAATCATACAATAAAGGATCCTTCTTTCTATGTATTCGCAATACATTACATTTGTCTATGTTAAGGGTCAGTTGCCACTCCCTGCACCAAGTGCCTATCCGCTGCAGATCTTCCTGCATTTCGCTACAATTTTCTAATGCTGCAACTTCTCTGTATACTACAGCATCATCCGCAAAAAGCCGCATGGAACTTCCGACACTATCTACTAGGTCATTTATATATATTGTGAAAAGCAATGGTCCCATAACACTCCCCTGTGGCACACCAGAGGTTACTTTAACGTCTGTAGACGTCTCTCCGTTGATAACAACATGCTGCGTTCTGTTTGCTAAAAACTCTTCAATCCAGCCACACAGCTGGTCTGATATTCCGTAGGCTCTTACTTTGTTTATCAGGCGACAGTGCGGAACTGTATCGAACGCCTTCCGGAAGTCAAGAAAAATAGCATCTACCTGGGAGCCTGTATCTAATATTTTCTGGGTCTCATGTACAAATAAAGCGAGTTGGGTCTCACACGATCGCTGTTTCCGGAATCCATGTTGATTCCTACATAGTAGATTCTGAGTTTCCAAAAACGACATGATATTCGAGCAAAAAACATGTTCTAAAATTCTACAACAGATCGACGTCAGAGATATAGGTCTATAGTTTTGCGCATCTGCTCGACGACCCTTCTTGAAGACTGGGACTACCTGTGCTCTTTTCCAATCATTTGGAACCTTCCGTTCCTCTAGAGACTTGCGGTACACGGCTGTTAGAAGGGGGGCAAGTTCTTTCGCGTACTCTGTGTAGAATCGAATTGGTATCCCGTCAGGTCCAGTGGACTTTCCTCTGTTGAGTGATTCCAGTTGCTTTTCTATTCCTTGGACATTTATTTCGATGTCAGCCATTTTTTCGTTTGTGCGAGGATTTAGAGAAGGAACTGCAGTGCGGTCTTCCTCTGTGAAACAGCTTTGGAAAAAGGTGTTTAGTATTTCAGCTTTACGCTTGTCATCCTCTGTTTCAATGCCATCATCATCCCGGAGTGTCTGGATATGCTGTTTCGAGCCACTTACTGATTTAACGTAAGACCAGAACTTCCTAGGATTTTCTGTCAAGTCGGTACATAGAATTTTACTTTCGAATTCACCGAACGCTTCACGCATAGCCCTCCTTACGCTAACTTTGACATCGTTTAGCTTCTGTTTGTCTGAGAGGTTTTGGCTGCGTTTAAACTTGCAGTGAAGCTCTCTTTGCTTTCGCAGTAGCTTCCTAATCTTAATAATGAACAGCCTCAGTTGCACTGTTTACCTAGAATTTATCTAGGTTTCAGTCGGGATAACCCAGCCTTCTTCAGAATAACAGTATCTATCGTTTGTCCACGATAGATACTGTTATTCTGAAGAAGGTTGGGTTATCCCAACTGAAACCTAGGTAAATTTCTAGGTAACTGGTGCAACTGGGGCTGTTCATTATTAAACACCTATATCTTTCCGTACGAGCTCTGATTGCCCTTATTTTATCATGGTGATTGTTCCTCCCTATGTACGTCGGTGTCAACAAAATATTTTCGCATTGGGAGGAGAAAGTTGGTGATTGGAATTTCGTGAGAAGATTCCGTCGCAGCGAAAAACGCCTTTCTTTTACTGATGTCCAGCCTAAATCCTGTATCATTTGTGTGACACTCTCTCCCATATAATACAAAACGTGCTGCCTTTCTTTGAACTTTTTCGATGTACTCCGTCAGTCCTATCTGGTAAGGATCCCACACCGCGCAACAGTATTCTGAAAGAGGACGGATAAGTGTAGTGTAGGCAGTCTCTTTAGTAGGGCTGTTACATTTTCTAAGTGTCCTACCAATGAAATGCAGTCTTTGCTTAGCCGTCCCCACAACATTTTCTATGTGTTCCTTCCAATTTAAATTGTTCATAGTTGTAATACCTAGAAATTTAGTTGAATTTACGGCATTTAGATTAGAATGATTAATCGTGTAACCGAAGTGTAACGAGTTCATTTTAGCACTCATGTGGATGACCTCACACTTTTCGTTATTTAGGGTCAACTGCCACTTTTCGCATCATTCAGATATCTTTTCTAAATCGTTTTGCAGTTTGTTTTGATCTTCTGATGACTTTATTAGTCGATAAACGACAGCGTCATCTGGAAACAACCGAAGACGGCTCCTCAGATTGTCTCCCAAATCGTTTATATAGATAAGGAACAGCAAAGGGCCTGTAACACTACCTTGGGGAACGCCAGAAATCACTCCTGTTTTACTCGATTACTTTCCGTCAATTACTACGAACTGTGACCTTTCTGGCAAGAAATCACAACTCCAGTCACTTAACTGAGACGATATTCCATAAGCACGCAATTTCACTACGAGCCGCTTGTGTGGTACCGTGTCAAAAGTCTTCCGGAAATTCAGAAATACGGAATCGATCTGAAATCCCTTGTCAATAGCACTCAACACTTCATGTGAATAAAGAGCCAGTTGTGTTTCACAGGAACGATGTTTCCTAAAGCCATATTGACTGTGTGTCAATAGACCGTTTTCTTCGAAGTAATTCATAATGTTCGAACCCAATATATGTTCCAAAATCCTGCTCCATATCGACGTTAACGATATGGGCCTGTAATTTGGTGGGCCCGGGTTCGATTCCCGGCTGGGTCGGAGATTTTCTCCGCTTAGTGACTGGGTGATGTGTTGTTCTAATCATCATCATTGCATTCCCATCGACGCCCAAGTCGCCGAAGTGGCGTCAAATCGAAAGACTTACACCCGGCGAAAGGTCTACCCAACGGGAGGCCCTAGTCACACGACGTTTATTTACCGAAGTCAACGCCACTGGTGATAGTTCCCTGGACTTGCAAAACGCAAGACACGTTCTTAATAGGGTGCGTCATCATCACGGGCGGTAATGCATGCTCTGCAACGTGCCCCCACGGTGGCCGGCAGGTTGGAAAAGCGTTCTTGTACATTCCTGCACCGGCACGTGGCGAAACCGAGGTGAAACCAGGTCCAGACGTCGTTGGGTTGGGCGGCCACCCCTCACTACAGATGTCGCACGTCAAAGGCTGGGCGGACTGGTAAAACAAGACAGGCGGCGAACTGTGGCGGAACTAACATCAGACTTTAATGCTGGCCAGAGTAAAAGTGTGTGAACACACAGTGCACCGAACACTCCTAACAAACGAGCCTCTGCATCCGACGACCCAGGCGTGTGTCAATGTTAACACCACGACATCGGCAACTACCATTCAAATGGGCACCTGACCATTGGCACTGGACGTTGGCGCTGTGGTAGAGCGTTGTATGATCTGATGAATCCCGACACCTTCTTCATCATGCCGGTGGCAGGGCGCGAATCCGTCGTCTTCCAGCGGAACAGCTCCTTGGCACCTGTACTGCGGGACGGAGAAAAGCTGGCGGCGGCTCCGTTGTGCTCTGGCGAACATACACGTGGGCATCCATGGGTCCAGTGGAGCTCGTGCAAGGCACCCCGACTGCCAAAGAGTACACTGGTTGCAGACCACGTACAGCCTTTCATGACGATCATGTTTCCCAATGACAATGACATTTTTTAACAAGATAATGCGCCATGTCACAAAGCCAGGAATGCGATGAAGTGGTTCGAGGTACACAGTGGTGACTTCCAGTCGTTATGCTGGCCCGCCAACTAGCCAGATCTGAACCCGATCGAACACATCAAGGGTGTGATTGAATGTGGTGTCAGGGCTCATTGCATCTCTCCTAGGAATTTACGGGAAATAAGTGACTTGTGTGTCCAGATGTAGTGCCAACTTCCTCCAGCGAGCTACCAAGGCCTCTTTTGCTTCCATGCCACGATGCGTCGCCGCTGTTGTCCTTGCCAGAGCTGGACATACCTGCTATTGTTTTTTTTTTTTTTTTTGTCATCAGTCTACTGACTGGTTTGATGCGGCCCGCCACGAATTCCTTTCCTGTGCTAACCTCTTCATCTCAGAGTAGCACTTGCAACCTACGTCCTCAATTATTTGCTTGACGTATTCCAATCTCTGTCTTCCTCTACAGTTTTTGCCCTCTACAGCTCCCTCTAGTACCATGGAAGTCATTCCCTCATGTCTTAGCAGATGTCCTATCATCCTGTCCCTTCTCCTTATCAGTGTTTTCCACATATTCCTTTCCTCTCCGATTCTGCGTAGAACCTCCTCATTCCTTACCTTATCAGTCCACCTAATTTTCAACATTCGTCTATAGCACCACATCTCAAATGCTATTAGGTGGGTGATCATAATGTTCTGACTATCTACGAGGCGTTTTTTTTAAGTAAGTACCGTTTTGAAATTTAAAAAATACGTGCTAAGATATCTCAATAATTTTATTTTTACATGAAAGTCTGTACCTTAACCTACGCACTGACACCATTATAGTCTGATCCTTCCTTGTTTACGTTGTGTACTGAGTGTTTAAGATGCCTCCGATAATCGGGAGTCCCGTCGACTGTGAAGTACGGGCTCTTATAAGATTTCTTAGTGCTAAAGGCCTAAAAGCGGTCGAAATTCATCTTGAGATCTGTGCAGTTTACGGAGAAAACATTATGAGTGATGGAATGGTAAGAAAGTGAGTGAGAGCATTTAAAGATGGCCGCACAAATGTGCATGATGAACAACGGAGTGGGCGTCCTTCGGTCGTTAATGAAAGTTTGGTGCAGGATGTGGACAATAAAGTGAGAGAAAACAGACGCTTTACGATTTTCTCCTTGCGGGATGACTTTCCTAATGTTTCTCGTAGTGTTTTGTATGGCATTGTGACCGAGCACTTGAATACCCGAAAATTGTGCGCACGTTGGGTACCGAAAATGTTGATGGATGTGCACAAAAGCAAACCTTTAGACAGTGCATTGACTTTCCTTGAGCGGTACCACAACGACGGTAATGATTTCTTAAGCCAAATTGTTACGGGCGATGAAACATGGGTGGCCTACGTCACACCAGAATCAAAGCAACAGTCCATGGAAATCGAGCAAGGGTATCGTTTTGCTGCAAGACAATGCCCGTCCGCATGTGGCGAATCAGACCAAAGATCTCATCACATCTTTTCGGTAGGAAACTCTAGATCATCCTCCGTACAGCCCCAATCTTGCGCCCAGTGACTACCATCTGTTCATGCACTTGAAGAAACACCTGGGCGGTCAGTGTCTTCAAGACGATGACGAAGTCGAAACATTGGGGATGCAGTGATTAACAAGTCAGACGGCAGACTTCTATGAGGAGGGTATTCAAAAACTGGTACAACTTCATGACAAGTGCCTTTATATTGACGGAAATTATGTAGAAAACTAGATTAAGGTACAAGCTTTCATGTAAAAGTAAAATTATTGAGATATCTTAGCACGTCTTTTTTTTTATTTCAAAACGGTACTTACTTAAAAAAAACACGCCTCGCATAGCCTATGTCCGTCCGAATGTTTATTGCTGTATCGTGTAAAAATTTGAAGCAATTCGGTCACGGACTTTTCGAGATTTTTGGTAACATCATTAAACAATGATTTATCTTTATAATAGTTGAATCGATTTCATTTGGCAAAAACCCTGTTTAAAAATCCTGAACCGTTCAGGAAATAAAATTTGTGTTACAACCCACTCTGCACACTCCAGAAACCTCTGTCCAGTGTATGACGGAAGGTTCCTCGTACCAGTACTACCGATTTTCTGTCATATCCCTTTCCAAACGGCTCCCTATTTTCTCGATCTTGTTCTCATGTTCGCCGTGTGAAATATAGTGAGAGGCAGCGAAACAGTCAGATTATCTTTCATTAATACCGCTTCTCTAATTTATACAATAGGGTTTCGCAGAAAGATCGTCACCTTTTTTTCCCTGAGCATGTGTCGATAGTAGTATTACAGACGAACGCAAGTAGTGAAATGAGAAAGAGAGAGAAAAGAAGAGTCTCCGGAACATATTGCCTTTACAATCGTTCTCTGCCCAGCAGAGTTCAGTTACAATTCGCTCGATTTCCTGTATCTCATCCCACATTTACCCTCGAAAGCAGAGACAGCTTACTACCAAGGGAAATCAGATAAAACAGAGTGCGCAGGATGTCGGCAACTACGAGATGGCGGTGTGGAAACGATGGAATGAACAGTTGAGTGGTTCGGCGTGCTAGTTGCGGGGTGGCTACTGCCGCAGGGCGTCCGGAGTGGCCACGGAGTCGCGATCGGCAGAAACTTGCACCGGAAGTGCCCTCCATTAACTGGCGGTCTGTACCAGCCGCTTCCGCGAACTGCAGGCAGGTGCTCCCACGCAGTTCCCGGACTCTGCAGCAGCGCAGGAAATTCTCGCCACAGTAGGACCTCACTGCAGGCTCCAGTAAGACATACAACAGAATCTCGCATTACAGGCACAAATTAAAGAGCAGAGGATAAATTTTAAAAGGAAATTAGAGTCCACGGAGAAGAAGTAAAGGAAGTTCCTAATGACGTTCTAATTTTGTCGGAGACGATAGAATATTTGGTTGAGCAGTTGAACAGAATGGATAGTATCTTGAAAAGATGCAACAAAAGTGAAACAGGGATAATGGAATGTAGTCGAATTAAATCAAACGATGCTGACGGAATTAGTGGACGTAAATATAAACGAAGCCTTTTCTACAGATAGTCCGCAACTCGTGGTCTTGCGGTAACGTTCTCGCTTCCTGCGCAGAGGGTCCGGGGTTCGATTCCCGGCTGGGTCAGGGATTTTTCCTGCCTCTAGATGACTGGCTATTGTTATGTCGTCTTCATCGTCACCATTCATGGCAAACCACCTCCACTAGGACCTTGCGTAGTACAGCGGTGCGGGTCTCCCGCATCGTCCCCTAAGCTCTTCGGAGTATGGGGCCTCATCATCATCATTTCTAAAAATTGAAAGGTCTCTGTTGGATTCCTTTCATGTTAATTTCTTAAATATGTTGTCATTTACGACATAAATTCCTCTTATAAATTTACTGTGGCGTTTCTGACTATCTGGGAGGAGACTGAGTAGTGGAACGTGTTACTTTTACACATAAACAAGAACGATCTGTCACACTATTACACTTTAAAACACAGTTTATATGTAATTCATGTCACACAGTCTCATACGGAACCTACATCCGCTTTCTTTTATATACTGTATATGATAAGATACTGTCAACCCCCTTCCCTTCTGTGTGAGAGGATGAATGAGCAAATGTATTTCTAGTTGCATGCTTGAGGGTAGCAGACAAGCCTGTCTGCTAGAGAACAGTAGGACCAACGTCGGAACAGGTAGCTACGCTTTCTAAAAGCAAAGAGGTTTCTATTCTTAGTATGGTCCTGTCTGTCCTTTGTCATGTTGGTATAGGAAGCTGCCTCTCTGGCCACTTCCGTTTGTATTTGTGAGCCACCCCTCAGGAAGGGACTTCGTCAGTCTGTCCGTGGCGAGCGTCTGAAGTGGTAAGATCTCTGGCTAAGCGCGTGTCTGCTAAGTCCGTAGGACAATGGATTTCTTAAGTTCAGCCTAACTGAAAATTTAATCACCTTTATTTCAGGTTTAGCTCTAAAATATCTAATGTTATCTTAAATTGCAGCGCAGTGTAATTCTCGTGTGAAGTTCAGAATATATTCCGGTAGTTGCTTTGTCACTACTTTGTGAGTAAAGTGGAACCACGTGTTGATCAGTAACTCTAACTAAGTTCATCAATCTTAAATGCGAATGTGCGTGAGATTATAACGTCTCGTCTTGACAATAATTTTCAATATAGCAACTTTTCTTTATGTTCAACCCATGTGGGGTGTACTTTGTGAAACCAGTACCACGTGCTTATACAATTGTTTGACCCATCAGGTTAATAGTAAGACGATAGTAACCAGTTCGAGGTTTTTCTTTTGTAAATTGCTTTTCGATCTAATTTATTTTAATTATCAAAATTATTGTGGAGTTACACTCTTTGTGTAAACCAAGTTGACCACGTGAAGCATGTGGTGTAATCATCAAAGTAGCCCTCAGCTATTCTTTTCGGGAAGATTTCACAAAGAGTTAATATGAATTTAGTATACCAGTGTGTGGTAATTACATGACGGACAGGATTGTGCTACGAACGTAACTTCTTTGGGTGAAAATTGAATCGGTTGGTAGTGCTTAATTTTCTCTTGCATATGTTTCAACGTTCTTTGTGTGTTGTTTTATGAATGCATTGTTGTATGCAGTCTCCCAATCTTGGCTCCATATTTGATGTGTTCCATAAGATTACAAACTCACATTTTCACAGTCCTAGCTTAGTTATGACTCACGTGATATATATATATATATATATATATATATATATATATATATATATATATATATATATATATATATATATATCACCGGTTGTCGTATGACTATTAAAAGATTATAATTAATGTTAGTCTGGTTGGGAATTTGGTAAGCTAGACAGGATACCTGGTGAAATAGTTGCTCAGTAATGCAAGATTAACTTCCCCAGACAGCTCACAGCTTTTAACCCGCTTTTATTGTCTATCAGCACCGCTTACATAGCAAATTAAAGCAACAACCTTACTAGATATTTGACTGAACTGTAATCTTGTACATCAAAGTTTCTATTTATGTATACTAAAATCAGAGCAACAAGGCTAGAATGTGGACAAGGAAGAATGTTATAAGATAGAACTTTTACGCTGGTCCATTTTCGTAAATTACCTGTTTGGTCTGCGCGTCAAACGTAGCCGACAACTGCCGTTGGAGAGCGGTGCAGATGCAAATCACGACGAGGAGCACGTTCTGTCTTTTGAGCGTGCACCAACCACGATGGAAACCACGTCTGGTGCACTTCGCAGAGAGAAACATGTCCCGTGCACGGACGACTTCATCCCTTCTGCAATTGTTTCAGCGGTATACTTTGTGACGGTCTGCCTGTCGAGAGGTCAATATTAAACTATCTTACACTGTGTGTCTACTTTCACACACGCGATCCTAGATGCTTAAAGAATATTACGAGGGGCGTTCAATAAGTAAGGCAACACATTTTTTTCTCGACCCGTTTCGGCTGAAAAAATGCGGAATTTATTGTGTTGCTTCGTGGAATATTCCGGGTTCAGCCTCTATAGCTTCATGAAGTTCCGATTGGTGGCGGCACTGTAAGTAGACTTCAAAATGGCATCTGTAACGGAGTTGCGTTCCAAGCAGAGAGCTGTCACTGAGTTTATTTTGGTGGAAAACCAGAGAATCGCAGAGATTCATACAGTAGGCGCTTGCAGAATGTCTACGGAGACCCGTCAGAGAACAAAGGCATGGTGAATTGTTGGGCAAGGCGTCTGTCATCGTCGCAGCGTGGTCCCGCAATGCTGTCCGATCTCCTGTGTGCCGGCCGGTAGCACGCAGCTGTCAAACCCGCATTGTTGGAACGTGCGGACACTCTCATTCGAGGTGATCAACGGATCTTCATCAACACCTCGCTGCTCAACTGGTCGTCTCTATTGATAGTGCTGACACACTCGTCCACCAGTTGGGGATAGGCAGGATCTTTCACCCTCCGACTTCCATCTGTTTGGCCCGATGAAGGATGCACTCCGCGGGAAGCAGTATGTGGATTACTGGGAGGTTACAGGTGCAGCCGGACGTTGGCTCCGACATAAACTGGTGGAGTGTTGCCATGCGAGCGTACAGGCCCTCCCAGTAAGTTAACTTAATTCCGTCGCATTGAATGGAGGTTATGTTGAGAAATACGGTTTTGTAGCCAAAACGGTAGGCAATGATATTCTGTTCTGGAATTCTGGATAAAAGCAACTTGATTTCAGAAAAAAAATGTATTGCATTAGTTACTGAACGCCCCTCTTAATTCCGGCCTATGTGAGATCAGGCGCTTCAGTCTGGAACCGTGCGACCGCTACGGTCGCAGATTCGAATCCTGCCTCGAGAATGGATGTGTGTGATGTCCTTAGGTTAGTTAGGTTTAAGTAGTTCTAAGTTCTAGGGGACTGATGACCTCTGATCTTAAGTCCCATAGTGCTCAGGGCCATTTGAGCCATTTTTTCCGATATTACACTACAAACACAGTTCATTTTTTGTTTTCGTTTCTAATATGAAATTGGCAAAATGAATACCCAGGCAGTTTGTCAGCTACTTTGGAAATAAAGAGTTAATTTCCAAAGTTCGCTCTTGAGACAAAACTTTAATGAAAATTATTTTTTACACATAATTTATATTCAACATTTTAAAAATGAAACAGGGCAAAGAGTGATTTAGTTCTTTCATGAGTTCATGTGTTTACGGGATGTTAGAACAACAATACCAAATACTCAAACAGTGTGAGTTACGACACTTTACAAAGCGAGACTGAAAATGTCCTCTAGACGCGACACCCTCTGTTTATCATAGCTAATGCACTTGGCAAATTATCTCATTTCACATATCCTAAGTTACAGGAACAGCATTCCGAAATTAGGCTTACACACCATGTTCGACACATCTCTCTCACTCGGAATGACTTTTTGACAGCAACATAA
Organism: Schistocerca cancellata; assembly: GCF_023864275.1. Taxonomy (NCBI): domain Eukaryota; kingdom Metazoa; phylum Arthropoda; class Insecta; order Orthoptera; family Acrididae; genus Schistocerca; species Schistocerca cancellata. The sequence goes on along the minus strand of NC_064634.1, from coordinate 298,015,220 downwards.
ACTATGCGATCCAGAGAGTCTCTTTCATCCACGAACTCATGAAAAGAGTTTACAGTGGCCAGTACCACAATCAAAATTGCCACTTCTCATAATGTAATAATCTTTCGGTATGACGGAGCACAAACTCGGTTGGGGAAGGATGAGGAAGGCAAATCTACCGCTCCCTTTCAAAGGAAACAGCCCAGCATTTTCCTAAAGTGATTTATGGAAATCACAGAATATTTTCATTAGGATGGCTGGGTGGGGATTTGAACTGCCGTACCCTGGCATACGAGTCGAGTGTGCTACCACTGTATCACCTTCTTCACTAAGCGGGTGGAGTGACTCTGCAGCTGTGAGGTGTGGCTCACGCTCGAATGACTTGGAAAGGGCAGGAATGTGTCAGTTTCCAAGGTTTCTGCCGAGGAACATTATGAGAGAACCTTGTGGCGCGGTGGGAGACGTCATGTCTTACAAGACCACCGGCCGTTGTGTTGCACAGACCGATTCATTAGGTCATCTAAGCACACAGTAAGACGTTACTGTCGTGTATGGCTTCGTACACAATGATAAGGAGAGGTAGGGTACAGAGTGGTGCCGCAGCTGTCGTTGCACGGAAGTTGGACGGATGCAGAAATGATTAGCAAACAAGTTGGTACAACAAAGAGAAGATTTACTTAAGATGTATTTCTTCAAGTGTACGAAGACTCAACACAAAAAATGCAATTAGGATGAGGCTCGCTGTACTAAGTACTAATGATGGTCTCGTAGCGATGAAGCTGCAAGAGCAAGCTGGCTGTGGGCTGCCGCCAGTCATCCTATATTGGGGTGGCAGAGGGCGCTTCGGATTCCAGAGACACCGGAGGCGTGGCTCAGCGGGAACACTCCTTTCGGTCCGCCAGATTCTATGCGACCGCTATGGGCATCTAACAGAGACTTGCATTCCGTTACCAAGTTTAGAACGCCTGTGGAGTGGTATCGATGCTTGACACCACCTCCCTCCAAACCAAACGTGCTCACCGCCATCGTGTAGTGGAGGTTCGCAATTAGACCATAATAATGAAAAGGATGGCTGATTTATTGAGGGAAGGTTTACTATCTTTTGGTTCACAAAATCGATCTTTTTTAAATTTCATTTTTGGATCCAAAAAGTGTTTAGAATCCACTCCTGAAACGGTTTTTCCGAATACGGGACGGAAATGTTTTTTATTCGCGGTTGAACAAAAAAAAGGACCTGCCTGAAATCGGTCTTTTACACGCACCAGTTTTTTTCTTTCGGAGGACGAGTTATTGTACCGGTGCTTGGGAGGAAACACAGAAAATTCAAATGACAGTTTGAACACGTGTGTTTGGACGTTATCTCCCAAGCATTTGCTTTCTGGTGCGAAGACTGTGGAGATTGCGACTTTCCTGGCAGTGAACAGATTCAACCAAGGGTATTCAGCAATTCTGAAGTCCATGACAACGATGGACGTCACCCTGGGACTCTATTCGACGTAGTTCGACAAGCATTCGGACGACCACCGGATTCAAGCGGCCGAAAACCGCTTGTCACCGGCCTTACGAGCGGCTCTGGAGCAGCGCAGGATGGCCCAGATCGAGCAGAATGCCCTCTATGAGGACGAGGAAGGATTAGTTCAAATGGTTCAAATGGCTCTGAGCACTATGGGACTTAACAGCTATGGTCATCAGTCCCCTAGAACTTAGAACTACTTAAACCTAACTAACCTAAGGACATCGCACAACACCCAGTCATCACGAGGCAGAGAAAATCCCTGACCCCGCCGGGAATCGAACCCGGGAACCCGGGCGTGGGAAGCGAGAACGCTACCGCACGACCACGAGCTGCGGACAGGAAGGATTAGTTTATGGTCCCGGAATAGCCGATTGAATGTAAGTTTCATGATATTTCATTTATATGTAGTCAAAACTTCAAACGCGTTTTTCTCGAAATGACTTTTTTTTATCGCGCGGTATGGTAACTTCAAACCTACTGAACCGATTGGCATGATTCTGTGTTTCTGACGAAGCTAACTAAATTGTTTAGGAGTTGTACCACTTTTATTCCTATCCATCAACTATAAATATATCGATGACAGAAACCCTATTTTTTTCAAATGGCCGCCATTTTGTTTCATATGGTCCAAGTAATTTAAGCGAGGTACAGCTCAAAAGAATCTTATATACTTCACTAACGTCAACTCAATTTTGATTTCAGACGAGCCGGCTGACCTGTGACATACTGCGCGTGGAGGTCTACATCAGAATTTTGTTTCGTTCCGACAGCACTTTCGCCTTTGCTCGTCCACATTCCCTGCCCAAGAAATTTCAGTTTGTAGAGGAAATATCAATAAACATTTTGACCAAATTTGACATTGATATCTATAACACATCCCGAGAAAAAAAATCTCAAAGAACCTCCCCTTAAACCGGCAGAGAGTCAGTAACATTGTAAAGAGAAAGCCGAAGAAAATTTGAGTGAGCGCTCCTTCCAACTTATACGCCTCGAGTGATATTCACACTCTGAAATCTCAGGATTTGGTTCGAATAAGGAAAAATATTAGTGCGATTTGAGTACCCAAACTTCCGAAGTTCCCCAATAATTTACCAGGATTATTGGAAATACTAGCGAGAAATGTTTTCCACGCAAACAGGGCATAATATCTTTTATTTGTGAACGAATTTGAAAAGAATATTGTGGGTTTCTCACGTCAAAGCAATCTGACTTTTGTAAAAGAGTCGAGAACTTCATTTATAGAAAAGATCTGCGGATGATCATTACGGACTGAAACCGGTCATCGTCAAAAGAATTGATATTGTGATCAAAGACTGGAATAAAAAAGATTTGACTTTATTTATACACTCGTGTTCATAAATTAAAGATAATGCTGATACATGGCGAAAAAACGCTCTGGTGGGCGGTTTGTGGGTTTAAATCACCTCGGGGTATGACCATGTGGTGCATTTGACCTGTGGTCTTCGCATGGTGGCACAGGCCACATACGAACAGGTGTGTTGGTGCATGTCAGAGTACCGTACAGCGAGTAAGCGTGCAGACGTTTTCGGACGTGCTAATGGTGACTCTGTGCTAAAAATGGTTCAAAGAACACATATTGCTGACCTTATGAGGGGTAGAATACTAGGACGACTGGAGGCTGGTCAAACACAGCAGGTCGTAGCAAGGGCCCTCCGTATGCCACAAAGTGTGATCTCAAGATTATGGCAACGTTTCTAGCAGACAGGAAACGTGTCCAGGCGCTACAGTAAGGGACGTCCACAGTGTACACCACCACAAGAACACCGATATCTCACCATCAGTGCCCACAGACGGCCACGGAGTACTGCAGGTAGCCTTGCTCGGGACCTTAACGCACCCACTGGAACAGTTGTCCCCAGACACACGGTCTACAGACGACTGAACAGACATGGTTTATTCGCCCGGAGACCTGCAAGGTGCATTTCACTGACCCCTGGTCACAGGAGAACCTGTAAAGCCTGGTGTCAAAAACACAGCACATGGTCATTGGAACAGTGGTCTCAGGTTATGTTCACGGACGAGTCCAGGTATAGTCTGAACAGTGATTCTCGCCGGGTTTTCATCTGGCGTGAACCAGGAACCGGATACCAACCCCTTAATGTCCTTGAAAGGGACCTGTATAGAGGTCGTAGTTTGATGGTGTGGGGTGGGATTATGGTTGGTGCACGTACACCCCTGCATGTCTTTGACAGAGAAACTGTAACAGGTCAGGCGTATCGGGACGTCATTTTGCACCAGTATGTCCGCCTTTTCAGGGGTGCAGTGTGTCCCACCGTCCTCCTGATGGATGATAACGCACAGCCCCACCGAGCTGCCATCGTGGAGGAGTACAGTGAAACAGCAGGTATCAGGTGAATGGAGTGGCCTGCCTGTTCTCCAGACCTAAACCCTATCGAGCACGTCTGGGATGCTCTCGGTCGACGTATCGCTGAACGTCTTCAAACCCCTACGACACTTTAGGAGCTCCGACAGGCACTGGTGCAAGAATGGGAGGCTATACCCCAGCAGTTGCTCGACCACCTGATCCAGAGTATGCCAACCCGTTGTGCGGCCTGTGTACGTTTGCATGGTGATCATATCCCATATTCATGTCGGAGTACATGCGCAGGAAACCGTGACGTTTTGTGTTTCGGGACGGTTTTCTCAACTTATCACCAATACCGTGGACATGCAGATCTGTGTCGTGTGTGTCCCCTATGTGCCTATGCTATTAGCGCTAGTTTTGTTTAGTGCCACGTTGTGTGGCATCACATTCTGATATTATCCTTAATTTATGACCGTGAGTGTAGATGGGACCTTGAAGAGTTGCGCTAAGCTGTTCCACCAAATATTTACGCTGAGGTGACCACAGTCACAGGATACCTCCTTAGATCGTGTCGGACTAACTTTGCCCGACGTAGTGCAGCAACTCGACTTGGCATGGGTTAAACAAATTGTTGGAAGTTGCCTGCGGAAATATTGAGCCTCGCTGCTTCTGTAGCCTTCCATAATTGCGAGACTGCTGGCAGTGCAAGATTTTGTGCACGAAATGACTTCACGATTATGTTCCATAAACGTTGGATGGTACATATAGGTCAATCTGGTTCACCAGATCATTCGCTCGAAGTATCCACAATGTCAAATGATGCTCAATGATCGGTTCAGTTGGAGAGGGCAACCAGGCCACATCATTATGGAGCCACCACCAGCTTGGACAGTGCCTTGTTGACAACGTGGGTCCATGACTACGCCAAACTCGAACCCTACTATCAGCCCTTACCAACTGAAATCGGGACTCACCTGAACAGGCCACAGTTTCCAGTCGTTTAGGGTCCAAGCGACATGGTCATGAGTCCAGGAGATCCGCTGTACGCGATCTCGTGCTGTTAGCAAAGGTACTCGCGTCAGTTGTCTGCTGCCTTAGCCAATTAACGCCAAATTTCGCCGCACTGTTCTAAAGGATAGTTCGTGGTACGTCTCACATTGATTTTTGGGTTTGTTTTACGCAGTGTTGCTTGTCTGTTAGCACTGACGCCGTTACGCAAACGCCGCGGCTCCCGGCCTTTAAGTGTAGGTCACCGGGCACTGCATTGCCGTGGTGACAGGCAATGCCTCAGATTTGGTATTCTCAGCACACTCTTGACACTACGGACCTCGGGATATTGAATTTCCTAACGATTTCTGGGATGGACTATCCCATGCGTCTAGCTCCAACAACTATTCTGCGTTGAAAATCTGTTGACTGCCGTCGTGCGGCCATAATCACGTCGGGAACTTTTCACATGAGTCACTTGAGTACAAATGGCAGCTCCACAAATACAATACCTTGTGTACACCGATACTACTATATGTTCATATCGCTGTCCCATGACTTTTGTCACCTCAGTGTGTAAATTGATTTTTGTCACCTCGTGGGATAGTGAAAAAAATTATTTTCCATCAGTTTTTTTTTTGTTCCTCAAATAAAAAGATACATGTAAGGAAGCTTTGTCCTTAATTTCAAGTAACACTAGCCCTGACATTGTATACATTGACTCTGAGATGGCACTTCACCAGGCAATTTGTTACCTTTGACGGCGAACGAATATGAAGGGCAGATTCATCTCGGGCAGACATACTGGAGAAAGATTCAATCATTGGGATTATCAAATGATTTTAAATCAAAGGAATCTGAAATTGGATGACTTCTGAAAATTTTGTTTTGACTGCCTCTCCTGCCGCTCGACCAAACTGAAGAATGTTTGATAATTAAATAAAAACCCTAAGTTGTCGACAGGTGTTGATATACATCACGGGGAGCGTGCAAGGGATAAATCCCTGCAGTCGCACTATCCTCTGTGCCCTCGGCAGCTCTGATGAATAGAGCGTCTGCCATGTAAGGAAGAGATCCCGGGTTCGAGTCCCAGTCGGGCAACATTTACAACTGTCCCCGTTGATGTATATCGACGCCTGTCGACAGCTTAGAACATTGATTTAATTGTCATTTCATTCTAAGAGAGCTGCATGGTCATCGATGGTATCTGTTCTTTCGGACATGTCATATCGTTAAGGCTAACCGGCCATTGACCTTCTTCTTCTGTGCTGGATGCACATGCATTGCCCGAATTTCTACGGGACTCGGTAAGATTATCTGCCGCGAGTAATGAGTATAATGGGCAGGGGCACTACGAATGTAGTGTGTGGACATTAAGTTGGGAATGTGGGTCTCACGTGGAGCGTGCAAGGGATAAATCCCTACAGTCGCACTTTCCTCTATGTCCTCGGTGACTCATAAGGATAGAGCGTCTGCCATGTAAGCAGGAGATCCCGGGTTTGAGTCCAGGTCGGGGCACACATTTACAACTGTCCCCGTTGATATATATCAACGCCTGACGACAGCTTGGGATCTTGATTTAATTATCATTTCATTCTAAGAGCGCTGCATGGTGTCCGAAATAACAGATACCACCTTCATGAAGAATGTTTTGTCGAAGTCCTAATGTCCGGCAAAGTTAACAATGAACATTTGATGACTTTTTTGAGTGTTTTACTTCATACCTGTATTCTTGCAGGAAACAACTTTCCCCCCATTACGTTGGCCGGCTTTAGTAGTAGTTCTGAAAGTCTACTAATTGCTGTGAGGCATTCCTCGCTAAACTGAATGATCATATTTACTCTTCCCATCTCACCGTATTCTATCTGTTAGAGACACGAAAGGGTATTCAACCTGAACGTTAAAATAAGAAGCGGGAAGAAAACTACTAAAGGAAAAATAATCCGGACAAGCAAAACTATGTAAAAGAACAAATGGAAAAGCTGTGTAATTCAATCACGCGGTCTTCGGTCTGAAAAATGGTTTGATACAACTCTCATGCTACTCTATACTGTGCGACCCTCCTAATCTCCGAATAGCTATTGCAGCCTACGTCTTTCGGAATCTGCTTACTGTATTCATTTCTTGGTTTCCCTCTACGATTTTTAAGTCCCCACACTTCCCTCCAATACTAAACTGATGATCCCTTGATGTCTGAGAATGTGTCCTATCAGCCGATCCCTTCTTTTGGCCAATTTGGCCACAAATATCTTGTCTCCCCAATTCTATTCATTAGTTCCTCTTTAGTTACGTGATCGACCAACCTAATCTTCAGCATTCTTCTCTAGCACCAAATTTCGAAAGGTGATATTCTCTTTTTACATAAATTGTTTATTTTCCATGTTTCTCTTTCAAAGATGGCTAAGTTCCAGACAAACCCATGCAGAAAAGACTTCCTAACACTTAAATCTGTATTCGATGTTGACAAATTTCTCTTCTTCAGAAATCCTTTTCTTGCCATTGCCATTTTACAGTTTACATTCTCTCTACTTCGGCCATCATCAGTTATTTTACTGCCAAAATAGCAAAACTCATATCGTACTTTAAGTGTCTCTGGCCGAGCGGTTAAAGGCGCTACAGTCTGGAACCGCACGACCGCTACGGTCGCAGGTTCGAATCCTGCCTCGGGCATGGATGTGTGTGATGTCTTTAGGTTAGTTAGGTTTAAGTAGTTCTAAGTTCTAGGGGACTTATGACCACAGCAGTTGAGTCCCATAGTGCTCAGAGCCATTTGAACCATTTTTAAGTGTCTCGTTTCCTAATCTGATTCCCTTAACATCACCTTATTTAATTCGACTACATTTCATTATCCTTGTTTTGCTTTTGCTGTTGTTCATCTTATATCCTTCGTTCAAGACACTGTCCATTCCGTTCAGCTGATTTTCCAAGTCCTTCGCTGTCTCTGATAGGATTACAGTGTCATCCGCAAAACCTCAAAGTTTTTATTTCTTCTCCCTGAGATTTAATTCCTACTTTCTTTACTGCTTTTCAGTGTACACATTGAATAACATCGGGGTAGGCTATAACCCTGTCTCACTCCCTTCTCTACCACTGCCTCCCTTTGATGCCACTCAACTCTTCTTACTGCCGCCTGGTTTCTCTAAAAGTTGTAAATAGCCTTTCGCTCTGTGTACTTTACTCCTGCTACCTTCAGAATTTCAAAGAGAGTATTCCAGTCGACATTGTCAAAAACTTTCTGTAAGTCTACAAATGCTAGAAACGTAGGTTTGCCTTTCCTTAACTTATCTTCTAAGATAAGTCGTACAGTCAGTATTGCCTCGGGAGTTCCTACATTTCTCAGGAATCCGAACTGATCTCCCCGAGGTCGTCTTCTATCGTTCTTCCACTCTTCTGTAAAGAATTCGTGTCAGTATTTTGCAGCCATGACTTATTAAACTGAAAGTTCACTAATTTTCACACTTGTCAGCAGCTGCTTTCTTTAGAGTTGGAATTACTACATTCTCCTTGAAGAATGAGTGTATTTCGCCTGCCCCATATATCTTGTACACCAGATGGAAGAGTTTTGTCATGGCTGGCTCTTCCAAGGCTATCGGAAGTTCTGACGGAATATCGTCTGCCTCCGGGGCCTCCTTTGACTTGGAACTTTCAGAGCTTTCTCAAATTCTTCTCGCAGTATCACATCTCCTATCTCATCTTCATCTACGTCTCTACATCCACTTACCTTTCTATAGTATTGCTTTCAAGTTCATCTCCGTTGTATAACCACTTATATACTCCTTCCACCTTTCAACTTTCCCTTCTTTGCTTTTATGAACATCTTCAAAACATCTGCTACACGTTTCTCCCACCTACATAATTTTAATAGCAATAACAACACTCAGTAACCATACAAATTATCATAAAAATTACAACACTTAAAAAGTCAAGAATGCTGAGGTGTTTCCAAAAGCCGAATAACTATATGAAGGTGCTTCATAAAGCACCTTATAGTTTTTATGATAATTGCTTTGATATTTATGATAATGCTTTGTAGTTTTTATGGTAATCAGAACGGTTATTGAGCGTTGAGTGATGTTATCGTTATTAATAATGTCTCTGAGCTGTGGTTGTCCCCCTCCCCCTCCCCCCCCCCCCCCTAGAGAGTTGTTTGCACACAATTTTATTACTTATGCTTGATAATTGCAACTTTGCTTGTATAGTACTTACATTATGAGTTTATAAAAAGGGAAACATTTTTAACCATACTTACAAAGTGTAGACAGTCCTAAGCCTGTGTAAAATGGGAGAGGAGATGTTGTGGCACTGTTCATAGTTTGTGGGAATCAATACAAACACTATCGAAAAATAAGATGGTGACTAATGGGAATCAATATGTCCGCTGTTGAACAAATACAGAGGCCGCTATTGAGCTTCAAGACGTCCGTTTCCGAATCAGTTGGCGGTCAGCCGTGAGCGCTACAATCCTCCGGACTTCCGCACCAAGACATATGTCGTGCTTTCTGTGTGGTCCCAACACGAACCACGTAATCTGGAAACAAAGAGAAGTTAGTCGAGAGCAGAATATCGAACAAAAGCCAAAAAAAAGGGACAAGAAAGTCCAGGGACAATGCAGGGCCGGAATCTAATAAGCAGAATGGCGTGACTGATAGTTCATGAAACGGATTGTGCCAGACTGAATTACTAAATAAACGTAAACGAGGATCTAGAGGCTGTGGATCCCCACAAACACAAAATTTTGAAGACTGAATTACGGGCGCCTGCCTGGCCCTGCTGCTCTGTGCAACCCGGCCCACGTGACATGCCGCCTTGCACATGGCGGCGATAGTCAGTTGCGATCCGTAGCGCTTCTGAATTGCTATTGATACTGGCCATGGGCGGGGATATTAAATAGCGTAAATCTGGATACTGACTCTTAGGGATGGGAGAAACCTACCCGTTGAAGCCGATACTGCTGTTTTAGTTCTAAATAATTTGTATTTTTCGGTATTTGTTTGATGTCACTTATAACAGGTTATATGATTTTTTTTAGTAATAACCAGGTAAAAGCATCGGCATTACAGTCTGACATAGCAGCACTGCTAATATTTTTGGTTTTTAAATAACACTTTTCTGAAAAACTAGTAATGTTTATTAGGTCTTAGTCATTATTCTTTATTCATATTGTGACTAGAGTAATCTAATTTTCTTATTTAAAGTATTGTCATCATGTAACTCTGATGTGTGAAATGCTGCATGTGTGAAACACTGGTCCGATGTAAGAGAGGGCCTGATGGCCCTAATCTGATCAGGTTAAATAAATAAATAAATAAATAAATAAATAAATAAAGTATCCACTGCTTTGAAATATTGGATTATTATAGAAATTGAGAAAAGCGATTAGCGCCATTTTCATAAATACGGTTGCAGTTACAAACTAACAACAAACACAAGATTTTAGAATCGCTTCAGCGAAGCCTATGACCTATCAGGCGGTACTCGTGGCCGTGTAGCGTGCAGGACTTCTCGCTGTCGCCCTCGGATATCCTTTGTATTGCACAATGGCACCATCCCTAGTTTTGAAGTACTTTACTAAGTATGGTACCAGTGAAGTACGATGCTCTATTAGCTTCAAAATACAGGGTATATCAAAAAGAGTCTGCCGATTTGGAGCGTCTATATTTCTGAAATTAATAAACATATACAACGAATTTTATTTTTTGATGAACGGGAAACTTAAATACTTTTTTTTCATACCTTTTCATAGGTGTTCAAAATGCCTCCCTTGAGATGCACGGCATACGCCAATGCGGTATTCGAACTGTTCCCTGTAACATTATGTGATTGTCTTATCATTTTAAATCATTCACTAATCGAGCAGTCGCTCGGCAACAGCTATAGTTAGCAAATAATGTTGCGAGAATGTAAAAGGTGAACGACCTGTGACGTAACTTGTTTATTGTCGAAGCGCCGTCAGAGATGCAGTGAGTTATTGACTTTGAAAACCGTGGCGCGAAAAACGGACAGAAGAAGAACACTTTTATTCCATTTTTTTTTTTTTGAGGTACGAGATATTCTCGATGAACACTTACTCATTCTTCTCTTGTCTCTTGTGTCGGACGCGCATGTCTTGCCGCCGTATTATTATCGTTAAAAATAAGATTGTTTTAGTGAAAAGTGAATGTGTAATACTAAAAGAGTGCCTAGCAGTAGATTTATTGTGCGACGTGTATGTGAAAACGTCGAAGGAATTGTTTTCATTAAGAGAAGTGCCAGTAAAAACGGCATCCATGTTAAATCCTTCATTGCAGTGTAAGTTCGTCTATTAATTGCCATAAATTCAGACTTAAATGGAACTGGTGTATGGACTATTTATTTAATATAGAATCTATGTCTCACTCCTTCATGAAGTTATTTAATTTTCTTTATGTTTCTGCCAAATAGAGAGTTCACAGTCACGAATTCTTTCGTCGAGTTCGGACGGAAGTTGCATGCGGCGAAATACTTTCTCCGCGCCATATTCTACTGGTAAATGCATGATAAACTACGGTCCCTTAGGAAATTCATGTTGAGCTATCCAAAATAACTATATTTTGAATAGGCATTTACTCTCCTATGCAATGCAACTTCCGACGGATCAGACGACGAACGGGGACATTTATAACTGTATGTTTATGTATACACATTATGTAAACATATCGTTATATCCCCCACTGCAGCGAGCATGTCTCGAGTTACAGCTGCTGTCATGCGATGTCTCAGTGCCCCATACACTCACATTATGACGGCTCACCTTTCCATTTAAATAGAATGTTGCCTCGTCACTAAACACTTAGCGTGGAAGGAAACTGTCATCCTCCATCTTGCCGAGAACGAAATTACAGAGCTTCACACATTGTTGTTTGTCACCTTCACGAAGAGCTTACAGGAGTTGAATTTTGTATAGTTTCATGTGTTAACGTCGAAACATATGGCAAACAGATATAGGGGGCATGTTGAGCGGTCAAGCTGCACGGTGAAGGATTTCTGCGAACTCCTTGTGAAACTATGACGGATGCGTTCGACGTCTGTGCCAGACACGCGGGGACGGCCCGGCTATTTGCCTGTACGCACACCACCCATTTCTCGGCATTGTTCATGCCATCATCTAATTCTCTGTGCTATACGAGGATCCACACCATACCTAGTACGAACATCACACTGAAGAGTTAGTACTCACCCGCCCTGCGCAAAACGTACAACACTAAACGCTTTCTGTTGTCCCGACACCATTTTTATTAGAAGAGGGTGCAACTGCTGCTATCTAGCGGGAACCCTGTAAAACTCGAGAATTTGCTCTTTCCAACAGTACGTTTTTCATGCACATATCTCAAATAACACAGTAGTTACGATTTTTTTTTAATCAGATGATTCTTTTTAATGCACCCTGTATTAAAAACAGGTGAGGCTCAACAAATTTTAAACTTCATCTAATGGTAAAATTTCTACAATGTTTCAGACAAAATAAATTCGGATATTGCGCAGCTAAAACAACTAAACTGCAGACATTCCGTCAGACTTGCTGCGGTTCACTTCAGTGCGGATCACTGAGCAGTTTCAGTTGTTTACAATAACGCTGCACAATATCCGAATTATTTTATCTACAACGGCACCGGCCGTGAAAGCTTACAGATTTATATTCCACAATGTTCCTTGGACGATGATGAGGTCCCATATTCCGAGGAGCCTGGGGGACGATGTCGGAGACCCGCACCGCCGTACTAGGCAACGTCCTAGCGGAGGTGGTTTGTTATTGACTTTCTCCGACCGTAATTGGGATGAATGATGAAGACGACACAACACCACTCAGTCATCTCGAAGCAAAAAAAATACCTGACCCCGCCGGGAATCGAACGAGGGACCACGTGCGCGGGTTGCGTGAACTCTACCGCAAGACCACGAGCTGAAGACTGTCACTGGAAGAGAAGGTAAATTTTATTGCTGTGACTATAATTTCATTGATGAACTGGAAGTAATAACTGAGCCATTAATTTTGTGGTTGAGAAGGGTGCGAAACTGACACCATCCGAAAGTGACGGTACACTGAAGTCATCAGCTTGTGATCTTTCACTCTCCCTGTCGTCGCACTCATCTCATTCAGCTTCGCAAACTTTGGTGGAGACAATGGGACTGGTTGCTACCGCATCCTCAACCTACACTATGTGATCAAAAGTATCCGAACACCTGGATGAAAATGACTTACAAGTTCGTGGCGCCTTCCATCGGTAATCCTGGAATTCAGTATGGTGTTGGCCCACTCTTAGCCTTGATGACAGCTTCCACTCTCGCAAGCATAAGTTCAATCAGGTGTTGGAAGGATTCTTGGGGAATGGCAGCTCATTTTTCACGGGGTGCTGCACTGAGGAGAGGTATCGATGTCGGTGCAGGCCAGTCCATTACCGGGATGTTATTGTCATGTAACCACTCCGCCACGGGCCGTTCGGTGCTCGATCGTGTTGAAAGATGCAATCGACAATCCCTTCAACAGTGGGAAGCAAGAAGGTGCTTAAAACGTCAATGTAGGCTGTTATAGTGCCACGCGAAACAACAAGACGTCCAAACCCCTCCATGAAAAACTCGACCACACCATAACACCGCGGCCTTCGAATTTTACTGTTGGCACTACACACACTGGATGATGATGTTCACCCGGCATTTACCATACCCACACCCTGCCATCGGTTCGCCACATTGTGGATCGTGATTCATTACTCCGCACAACGTTTTTCCACTGTTCAATCGTCGAATGTTTACGCTCCTTACACCCAGCGAGGCGTCGTTTGGCATTTACCGGCTTAATGTGTGGCTCATGAGTAGCCACTCGACCATGACATCCAAGTTTTCTCACCTCCCATCTAATTGCCATAGTACTTGCAGTGGATGCTGAATAAGGTTGGAATTCCTGTGTGGTGGTCTGGATAGATGTCTGCCTATTACACATTACGACCCACCTCAATTCTCGGTGGTCTCTGTCGGTCGACAGACGGTGTCGGCCTGTACGCTTTTGTGCTGTACGTGTCCCTTCACGTTTCCTCTTCACTATCACATCGGAAACAGTGGACCTAGGGAGGATGTTTAGGGGTGTGGAAATCTCGTGCACAGACGTATGACACAAGTGACACCCAATCACCTGACTATGTTCGAAGTCCATGAGTTCCACAGGGCGCCCCATTCTGCTCTGTCACGTTCTCTAATGACTACTGAGGTCGCTGATATGGAGTACCTGGCAGTAGGTGGCAGCACAGTGCACCTAATTCAAAAACGTTTGTTTTGGGGGTATCCGGATACTTTTGATAACGTAGTGTATATCGATCGTGATCTCATACTCCCTCACCTTCATTAGATTTTTTTTTAAATATTTGTTCGATGTCTACATTTATTACTGGAAATAACAACAGTACAAAACCGAAAATAGGTTTTTCCAGAAACTGGTTACTTTGAGCGGTTTTGACTGTCAGGTTCAGCTGGAGACGAACCAGTGTAACCGAAAGCCGGCTCTTTCAGCGAAAACCGCCGTTCCTCCAGACTCGTGGCTAGTATCAGCCTTGAGGTTGTAAAATGTATCACACAGGCAATCTCAGCCAGCCAACAAAGTATACCGTCACCTAGAGAATCTTTCCTCGTAACACACTGATGTTTTAAAAACAAAACTTTGCGTTCATGGTTGATTCATTTTTAATAAGAAAGTAACACTCTTCTAAAATAATGCAAAGACAGAATAGTTTTAGAAATGTGATGTATTGTTGCAGCGCAGTAGTGTTGACTCAGGGACAAAGTAGCGGAAATGTGGAAGAGAGACTGCATTAGTTGGATGGCGTGAAAAGGCCGCATTAGCAAAGTAGTGAGACTTGTGAGCTGTCACTTATATCGGTTTTGCTGAAGTGGCAGCTCCCAGCAAAGGCAGGTCACGGCCCAGCATGTTGTCGCTCTAGTCTGAAATCAACGATCCGAAAACATCCATTATTCCCTTCGAGTGGTTTTCCAAAATTTTTGATGGAAAATCCACTGTGTACAGAGTTTATACACCTCATAAAGAGTCACTTTTCGTCATAATATGCGACTGCTGAGGTAACAAGTGTTGACACCACTACCGCCGCTAACCGTTATCACGTACGTCGAGTTGCGTGACATCTGATACAGCATGCGGTGCATCAATGCTGTGAATATAGAATCCTTCACGTCTGTATGTGGGCAGAAGCTTACATGCTGCTTGTCTGGGACTTACGGCCATCAGGAACATAAAAAGTACTGGGCACCAGTTAATGCAGTGCCTTATCCAGCGTGACATGGCGTGTGGCAACTCACTTAGCATCAATAGAAAAAAACTAGCTTGTAAGTGGACGTTGGGTATCTTTCGTGTTTATTCGATGTATTTTTCTATGCCTACTGAAGATTTAAATTCCGCCACCGTCACTGACGCATTTTCGTTCCAGCCTACAGACAACGCTCTAATTCATACGTAGGTTATCCAGCACATCGCGATAGCATTTACCTATAGCTTTTTACACCACTTAGTTCACAACTTAGAGATAAACTTTTACTTGCTCTCTCGGATTTTTGCCCCTGTGCGTCGTCAATAATAATACCCAGTAGTGGAGCGGAGTCTACACAAAGGCAAAAACTTGACACTTTAAACTACTGGCGATTAAAATTGCTACACCACGAAGACGACGTGGTACAGTCGCGAAATTTAACCGACAGGAAGAAGATGCTGTGATACGCAAAAGATTAGCTTTTCAGAGCATTCACACAAGGTTGGAGCCGGTGGCGACACCTACAACGTGCTGAAATGAGGAAAGTTTCCAACCGATTTCTCATACACAAACAGCAGTTGACCGTCGTTGCCTGGTGAAACGTTGTTGTGATGCCTCGTGTAAGGGGGAGAAATGCGTACCAAAACGTTTCCGACTTTGAAAAAGGTCGGATTGTACCCTATCGTGATTGCGGTTTATCGTATCACGACATTGCTGCTCGCGTTGGTCGAGATCCAATGACTGTTAGCAGAATATGGAATCGGTGGGTTCAGGAGGGTAATACGGAACGCTGTGCTGGATCCGAACGGCCTCGCTTCACTAGCAGTCGAGATGACAGGCATCTTATCCGCATGGCTGTAACGGATCGTGCAGCCACGTCTCGATGCCTGAGTCAACAGATGGGGACTTTAGCAAGACAACAACCATCTGCACGAACACTTCGACGACGTTTGCAGCAGCATGGACTATCAGCTCGGAGGCCATGGCTGCGGTTGCCCTTGACGCTGCATCAGACAGGAGCGCCTGCGATGGTGTACTCAACGACGAACCTGGGTGCACGAACGGCAAAACGTCATTTTTTTCGGATGAATCCAGGTTCTGTTTACAGCATCATGATGGTCGCATACGCGTTTGGCGACATCGCGGTGAACGCACATTGGAAGCGTGTATTCGTCATCGCCATACTGGCGTATCACCCGGCGTGATGGTATGGGGTGTCATTGGTTAGACGTCTCGGTCACCTCTTGTTCGCATTGACGGCACTTTGAACAGTGGACGTTACATTTCAGATGTGTTACGACCCGTGGCTCTACCCTTAATTGCCGGCCAGAGTGGCCGAGCGGTTCTAGGCGCTACATTCTGGAACCGCGCGACCGCTGCAGTCGCAGGCTCGAATCGTGCCTCGGGCATGGGTGTTTGTGATGTCCTTTGGTTAGTTAGGTTTAAGTAGTTCTATGTTCTACGGGACTGTTGACCACAGCAGTTAAGTCCTATAGTGCTCAGAGCCAATTTTTTTTCTACCCTTCATTCGATCCCTGCAAAACCCTAGATTTCAGCAGGATAATGCACGACCACATTTTGATGGTCGTGTACAGGCTTTTCTGGATACAGAAAATGTTCGACTGCTGCCCTGGCCAGAACATTCTCCAGATCTCTCACCAATTGAAAATATGTGGTCGATGGTGACCGAGCAACTGGCTCGTCACAATACGCCAGTCACTACTCTTGATGAACTATGGTATCGTGTTGAAGCTGCATGGGCAGCTGCACCTGTACGCGCTATATAAGCTCTGTTTGACTCAATGCCCAGGCGTATCAAGGCCGTTATTACGACCAGAGGTGGTTGTTCTGGGTACTGATTTCTCAGGATCTGTGCACCAAAATTGCGTGAAAATGTAATCACATGTCAGTTCTAGTATAATATATTTGACCAATGAATACCCGTTTGTCATCTGCATTTCTTCTTGGTGTAGCAATGTTAATGGCCAGTAGAGTATAATGCTTCCAATATTTGTCTCGTTGCTATAGAATTCGTCTCGCTGCACAGTTTACATACACTGAGGTTAAAAAAGTTCGTGGATAGCGAATGCACATATACAGATGCCGGTAGTGTCGTGTGCAAAAGGTGTAAAGGACAGTAGGTGCAGTGCACTGGCGGAAGCGTCATTTGTACTTGTCTGATACATTGCATGGGGGCTTATTTTATATAAATAATGCAAATATTTTTAGTAGCTGTAAGTCCGATTACGCAAGTCTCGTAAACGGCTGGCCCTGACTAGTTTTAGTACGCAATCTGACTGCTTAGAATGACAACAAAGAATGTAAGGAAATTTCTGTTAGCACAATTAATTAATTAAGTCCCCAGCAACTATAAAACCTACGAATGCAACAAAGCACAAGTGTAGCTGTTCTGTATGTGGTAGTATGACTCAACGCACATCTGGCACGGTTCTTCTTCAACAAGACAAGAATTTTTAAATACCAATTATACTGACGTGATAAAAGAAAATTAGAAATACTATAATTGTGCAAGAAAACCAAAATTACGCTCTAATACAAGAACACACGCCAGATGCTTTGTTGACTGAACCTGTAATGACACATTATTCAGGACACACAAATAATAAAACAACCTAATATTTATTACCTTCATATATATTGACGAAAGGCACCCAGATCATTACAATATCTCCATTGGAATAACATCTGCTATCTCTCCCATCAGATAACTGCATAAAACATGGAACAAACACTCTCCACTATCACATCTCACTCGGACTTCACGACAAGCAGTGTCCACCACAACTTCTCGGCGAGAACTCTGCCTATGCTACGTCTCAATAAGCACTGCCAGTGGAGGCGGCGGAACAATACTCTCTGGCGCGATCTTTGGCGCTGTGGCTCAGTGTAGCCACCTTTCAACATGTGAAAACGATTTGCGACGTTATTATAGCCGGACGACGGGAATTAACTGACTTTGAACGCAGAATGGTAGCTGTAGCTACAGGAATGGGACATTTCATTTTGGAAATCGTTAGGGGATTCAATCAATATTCCGAGATCCACAGTATCAAGAATGTGCTGAGAATACCAAATTTCAGGCATTAAATCTCACCACGGACAACGCAAGGCCGACGGTCTCCACTTAACGAGGAAGAGCAGCGGCGTTTGCACAAAGTTGTCAGTGCTAACAGACAAGCAGTAGTGCATGACGTAACCACAGACATCAGTGTGGGACGTACGGCGAACTTATCAGTTCGGACAGAGCGGTGAAATTTGGGGTTAATGGGCTATGGCGGCAGAAGACCAACACAAGAGCCTATGCTAACAGCACCACGCCGCCCAAAGTGCCACTCCTGGTCTCGTGACCATATTGATTGGACGCTAGACGCTGGTCAGATGAGTCCCGACTGGTAAAAGCTGATGGTAGGGTTCGAGTGTCGCGCAGTTCCCACAAAGCCATGCACTCAAATTGTCTGATGATGATGATGATGTTTGGTTTGTGGGGCGCTCAACTGCGTGGTTATCAGCGCCCGTACAATTACCCAATCTTTGCTCAGTCCAATTTCGCCACTTTCCTGGATGATGATGAAATGATGAGGACAACACAAACACCCAGTCATCTCGAGGCAGGTGAAAATCCCTGACCCCGCCGGGAATCGAACCCGGGACCCCGTGCTCGGGAAGCGAGAACGCTCAAATTGTCAACAAAGCACAAGTTGGCATAATGGAGTCGGCGGCGAACAGGAAGAGAGGTGGACGGTAGGCTGTAAATCCTGTGAGCCGGCTGTGCGAGTGATTCTGGGAAGCAGCGCTGTGTGAATTGTGCCTGCACTTAGGGTCGGAGCAGGAGGGTGCTGGTTCTCAAAACATTTTACCTGGGCCAGGCGACAGTCCATTGCAGATGTGGCCAGTTGACAGAAAGTGGATGGAGGAAACCATTTATGAGAGCTGTAATCTGACCTTTTGTTCAAACGGCGGGAAGGTCATAAAACTCCGAGCATTCTCGTGTTAGAAGCTGGGATGATACAGATACAGTGGCTGGTGCATGTGTTTAGTGAAGACGAGACTGCATTCTTTTATCGAGTCGCAAAAACGTACATTTCACAGGCATGACTGTCTGGGAAGCTTAACAGCCTTCTTTCAGGAATTGGGAATGGTCATCCTGGAAAGATTAGATCTCTCCATAAATGAGAGATTGTGGTCCCATCTAGGAAGACCTTTTTTGCCGAAACATGCCCATGCTTGTCGTGAGGACGCCTCCCTAGTCTAAATTTCTCTTTTTTCAGACAAGAGAGATTTTGAGTCGGCGATTGACTCCCCTCAGGATATGCAAAGCAGAGGTTTGCTCCCCCATTGTGCGAATCCCGGTGCTGTGTCTGGGTTGGCTATCTGGCCAACAGAACAGTCAAGAGGGGAGATTCAATGGGTAGAGGATAGTTTAATTGGTTTGTATAATGTGGAAGCAGTTTCGTTTTTGCTAATTCAGCTCCCGTTTCGAGGTTTGGTGGCATGTTAATGGAGGTTAATTCTTACAAAGAAGAAAACAGCAACCAGCCACTACTAATACTGCTATTTATTTAGGTAAATAGCGCCGTTGCCGGTTTCGAACTGGCAAGTTCATCATCAGACGGCTGTTCACATGATTTTCAAGATACACTTTACATTATCGTCCGTTTTCGATTTTTATTATTCCACTGTGGCGAAGTATTTTTGGTGTGTTGTTGCCCTACGGTAGAAAACAGTGTTAGAAGTGCACTGTGTGAAAATAACTAACCTCCAAACGATGAAATACAGCGTAAATAAATATGTGAGGTTAGCCTCACATATTTATTTAAGAGAGGTTAACCTCACATATTTATTTACGCTGTATTTCATCGTTTGGAGGTTAACCTCACATATTTATTTACGCTGTATTTCATCGTTTGGAGGTTAGTTATTTTCACACTGGGCGCTTCTAACACTGTTTTCTACCGTAGGGCAACAACACACCACAAATACTTCGCCACAGTGGAATAACAAAAGTCGAAAACGGACGATAATGTAAAGTGTATCTTGAAAATCATGTGAACAGCCGTCTGATGATGAACTTGCCAATTCGAAACCGGTAACGGCGCTATTTACCTAAATAAATAGCAGTATTAATAGTGGCTGGTAGCTGTTTTCTTCCTTGTAAGAATTAAACTACATTAATTGTACACAGCCACGGTATCACCATGTCAATTTTAGACAAAATAGCATTGGTGGCATGTGGTTGTGACTCTTTGCCTTGTCCATCTTCTAGTCCTCCCCTGGTAGAGAACTTCAGGTCTGCCCCTAGTGGGTGATACTTGTGGTGTGTAACTTATGGTGGACTAAGAGCCAGTGGCAGTTCCCAACTGTATCGACTGCATATCATCTTGGACATATGGTGCGTCATGAGGGAGAACTTACTGATCCTGAGTCCACAATTTCAGCATGCGCTGTCGTGCCTGTGAGTCACAATGGTTTGGCGAGACCAGCGAATGGGTGCACCTCACACTGAAACCTGCCGGCATTTCAGGGCTCTGATAGGCAATTTTCCCGTGTTCTAATAATCAGAACGCCTGTCTGCGTAGTTTGCAAAATTTCGTGGACGCGTCAGAACATTACAGCTACCGCGCCGTTTTCTGCTGCCGCCTGAATCAAGGTGAAAGGTAAAGTACTGTTGCACCAGCATAGGCTTGTTAAATAATATTCACAGCTCTCTGTTCTCCGGTGATCCATAGTTTGTGGTGTACTTGGTCGTAGTTGATTCCATTTGAATAGAATTGGGCCTCACAATTGATTCATGTAAACAAAGTCAGATTGCGTTGTAAAAGAAATTAACTAAGTGGAGAATTTGTATAGCTTCCATCTCAATGAATGCCCTGCCAATCATGTAGCATCCTTTTTCTGATTTGTGTTTGTCATTTTTTTGCTAGGTTTATCAGCTCGTTGTAGCTATAAAATAATAAATAAAAACTTGTCATTATTTTTATAAACTTAAATACGCTACTGTTCTCATTCATACTCCCTCAACTATTCTTTGTATTTATTTTATTGATTATTAATTTGAGTTCTGAAATTGACCGCAGACATAGGCAACAAAAATGGCATGACCAAATTCACTAATTGCACATATAAAAAATTAAGGGTGTAGCTCACGATTTGTAGGTTATTGAGAAGATAATACTTGCCTTTATGTAGAGATACAAACATTTAGCATTACTCGGACATATATTTATGATTAAAGCAAGCGACGGCTTGCAGTTTGGTTCAAATGGCTCTGAGAACTATGCGACTTAACTTCTAAGGTCATCAGTCGCCTAGAACTTAGAACTAATTAAACCTAACTAACCTAAGGACATCACACACATCCAGGCCCGAGGCAGGATTCGAACCTGCGACCGTTGCGGTCGCTCGGCTCCAGACTGTAGCGCCCAGAACCGCACGGCCACTCCGGCCGGCGCTTGCAGTTTGCATGGAGTAGAGTGGGTCCTCTGCTGCAACTGACTGGAAATGGTTATGTTCGGCTACTTGGAGACCATTTGCAGCCTTTCATGAATTTCATGTTCCTAAACAACGACGTCATGTCACCGTACCACACTTGCTCGCGATTTGTTTGAAGAACATTCCGCACAATTCGAGCAAATGATGTGGCCACCAAGATCGCCCGACATGAATCCCTTCCATCTTTAATGAGGCATAATCGAGAGGTCTGTTAGTGCACGAAATCCTGCACCAACAACACTTCAGCAATTATGTACGGCTGTAGAGGCAGCATGGCTCAATATTTCTGCAGGGGACCTTTAACAACTTGTTGTGTCCATGCTACGTCATGCACTACATCGGGCAATAAGAGGTCGGACACGATGTTAGGAAGTATTGGTCGAAATGGCTCTGAGCACTATGGGACTTAACATCTATGATCATCAGTCCCCTAGAACTTAGAACTACTTAAACCTAACTAACCTAATGACATCACACAACACCCAGTCATCACGAGGCAGAGAAAATCCCTGACTCCGCCGGGAATCGAACCCGGGCGCGGGAAGCGAGAACGCTACCGCACGACCACGAGCTGCGGACGTTAGGAAGTATCCCGTGACTTCCGTCGCCTTAGTTTAACTATGAAAAACGAAGGCAACCCACACTCGTTCCTCGTCGCATATGGCCATACCAAATTTCACTTCCTGCTACGCTGCCCACCCACGCAGTGTTCTCTCCCCGATGGCCACATACCCCAAATACATTCTTGCGAGCTTTTGAGTTGCTGTTGGTGGGAAGCATTAGGGATGCTTGAAAACTCGTCCGCGGGCGCCAGGGTGGTTTTCTAGTGAAAGCAACTTCACATTAACCAGAAAAAGGACGTGACTAATACAACAGTGTTTCCTTTGCAGCATAAACTGTCTGTGTGTCGCATATAATATGATACAAGGAAATGAAATCCTCAAGTCAGAAGACGAAAGCAAATGCAGTATGTCAGAAAACTTATTTCCGTATAGTGTGCTTGGAGGCTCCATGTGGTGCGATATATCGAACTGCATTAACGGCGAAAAAAGGAGCATGATGTTGTGAATTGGCAGGAGCCAATTCACGGAGTTTGGAGGAAGCCGAAAGGTACGCGATTAAGCTCACGCAGGCTGGCGTGAGGTCTGGAAAGGTCAGAGAAATAAGACTAGCAAAACAAGAGTAACTGGTAGAATACTTAACTTTAATCCACAATTGTAGAACATAGCTCTTGTTACTGTACAGGCTTCCAATATTAATTATCAAATGCTATGGCGCCTTGCTAGGTCGTAGCAAATGACGTAGCTGAAGGCTATGCTAACTATCGTCTCGGCAAATGAGAGCGTAGTTGTCAGTGATCCATCTCTGGCTAAGTCGGCTGTACAACTGGGGCGAGTGCTAGTACGTCTCTCTAGACCTGCCGTGTGGCGGCGCTCTGTCTGCCATCACTGACAGTGGCGACACGCGGGTCCGTCGTATACTAGCGGACCGCGGCCGATTTAAAAGCTACCACCTAGCAAGTGTGGTGTCCGGTGGTGACACCACACATGACATAAGACTTTCTACTAAAGTGTAGACTTTCACGGCCGGAAATATCATGTCCATTATAATTATCTGGGCTGTTATGCCGTGGTCGGTTGATGAATACTGTGTCGATTCCCAACGTTTCGACTGCGGGAGACATCTTCGAGGGGGTCCGTAGCTCAATGGAAGGTCCAACACACCCATTGGCAGTCAGTAGCGAGCCAGTGGGTGTGTTGTGCCTTCCATTGAGCTACGTACCCCCTTGAAGATGTCTCCCGCAGTCGGAGACGAAACGTTGGGAATCGACACAGTATTCATCAACCGACCACGGCATAACAGCCCGGATAATTATAATGGACATACGACTTTCTCAACGCTGCAGAACTAATCCGTTCGGCATGTGACTACAGGAAATGATACGCACTATTTGCTGAAACAACTGAATCAAAGTCTCTTTTTATTTGCAAGTAAGAATCATTTTTTTCCTTTTATCATGAAATCGATGAACGTCTACACTTACGTACGTCCATGATCCAGAAACCTCTGTGAAGTCCAGGGGAGATGGTACTTACCATTGTACCACTTATTAGGCCTTATTCCTATTTCATTCAAGTATGGAACGCGGGAAAGAATGATTGCTGAAATATCTCTGTCCGCATTGTATTTAATCTAATGTTATCTATGCGATCCTATAGGAGTGATACGAAAGGGGTTACAGTATATCCCTAGGTTCCTATGTATAATATCCTATAAATATAATATTAGTCTGTCACAGCTGGAATCTATAAAGTCATACGAATACTTGAGTGTAATGCTTAGTAGGGACACGAAGTGGAACGATCACATAGGCTCAATTGTGGGTAAAGCAGGCAGGTAGCAGACTTCGGTTTGTTGGTAGAATACTGGGGAAGTGAGTCTACAAAAGAGTTTCCAAATCACTCGTGTAAATTCTAGAATACTGCTCAATTGTGTGGGACCAGTACCAGATAGGACTAACAACGGATACTGAATGAACACAGAGAATGGCAGCACCGATAGTCACAGGTTTGTTTAATCCGTGGGAGAGTGTCACAGAGATACTGAAGGACCTGAACTGACAGACTCTCGAAGATATACCGAGGAAATCTACTAACAAAGTTTCAAGAGCTGGCTTTAACAGATGGCTCTAAGACCTTACTGTAGCCCACTACGTACGGCTCACATAGGGATCGTGGGGATAAGACTAGAATAATTACAGTAAGCACAGAGGCATTCAAACAATCGTTCTTCCCCCGCGCTCCATACGTCAATGGAACGGGAGAAAGCCTTAGTAACTGGTACAGTGGGACGTCTTCTCTGCCATGGACTTCATAATATTTCGCAGAGTCTTGTAGATGAACAGTGAGAGGCAGATAAAAGTAACCCGTGTAAGTATAAAGGAAATGATGTGAAATTACAGAAAATAAGTGCTAAAATGACTTACCCTTTAAATACAATGAAAAATACAGTGAAAAATACATTTGTAGCCGCGCGGGATTACCCGAGCGGTCTAAAGGCGCTGGAGTCATGGACTGTGCGGCTGGTCCCGGCGGAGGTTCGAGTCCTCCCTCGGGTATTGGTGTGTGTGTTTGTCCTTAGGATAATTTAGGTTAAGTAGTGTGTAAGCTTAGGGACTGATGACCTTAACAGTTAAGTCCCATAAGACTTCACACACATTTGAACATTACATTTGTAGAAGATGTTGAAACTGACCCACTGCGCACATCTAAGCATATTCAGATACATCTGGCGTAATGTTCGGATATCGATGGCAGCAACTTCACGTCAGACGTTGTCTTTCAATTCCTGTACTGTGTGTGGATTTGTTTCATAGATCTTGGTTGGTTGGCTGATTGATTTTGGGGAGGGGGCCAAACAGCGAGGTCATCGGTCCCATCGCGCTAGAGAAGGAAGAGGAAGGAAGTCGGCCGTGCTCTTTCAAAGCGATTTAGGGGAATCACGGAAAACCTGAATCAAGATGGCCGGACGTGGGCTTGAACCGTCGTCCTCCCGAATGCGAGTCCAGTGTGCTAACAACTACGCCACCATAGACCTTGCTCTTCAAGTGTTCTCACAGTGAAAAAATTATATGTTGTTAGATCCAGCGAACGTGGTGGCCATAAATGTTTGCTGACAGTTCGTTCCTCAGTGAAGACATCTTGCACTCGTTTCAGCGATACCTTAGAGGTTTGGCATGTTACCTCATCTTGCTGGAAGGAACAGTATCATCATTCATATTCAGTGAGTTCAACACAAAATATATCAAAAATTTCCATATACGCAATGGTGATGAAGGCAGCGTAAAAAAATACCGTTCCAATAATGCGCGCTCCTGTTACACTGCGCCAACCGCCGATTTTTTCGTCATGGAGAGGTTACAGAAAACAGAGAAGTTCTCCGTTGACCAGTACCTCGTATTCTGTCAATTCATATGACCGGAAGGGTGAAACCATGCTTCATCGTTCATGATGTAATGGTATGGGGCTCACAAACTCTCGTTGATGTTATTCAAAGGGTTCGTGGAGTAAGCTACAAGTTTCTGACTGTCAACCTCCTGTAAATATTGCACAACCGTCACACGCTATGGCTTCAAATTAAGATTTTTCAATATCCACTGACAACACCTACTACTTACTCGCGCCTGTTGGGTCAATTCACGTAGATACTTCTTTGGGCTTTGAATAATTCTCCGGCGTGTGCCTGCATCAACTTGTGGTTTGCGACTGAAGGAATTCTTTGTCGTTTTAAATTTTGCACAGATCCCCAGGTACGGAAATTTTTATATAGACTCTGTATTATACTCTTTGCTGGTAGTCCTCTATCCGGATATTTGACCTCGAAAGTCTAGCGACTTTCCTTAAACGAACCTCTTTTCATATATGCTTTCACAATTTCATTTTTTTCTTTTATCCAGAAAATCATTCTGCAGACCTCAAAGAGAAACGTCTAACGTCACTGGTGTAATAAACTGAAAGAAGGCTAACAAGCGATTGTTGCCTAAAAATGTCCACTGCTGTAGTTGATTACTCTATTTCAGAAGTCGCATTCAAAGGGGACGCGGGCTACTGCGCCACCTTATAGATGCAACACTTTAAACTGGCTCTTGAAACTTTGTTAAGTACGGCTATCTAGGGATACATTGGGTGCATCTGCAGGTGTTTGCCAGTTCAGTTTCCTCATCATTTCCGTAACACTCTCCCACGGGTCAAACAATCCTGCGACCGTTCGTGCTGCCCTCCGCGAGTATAAGTTCAGTATCTCCTGTTGATCCTAATATTCTAGGATGGGTCGCACAGGTGTTTTGTAAGCAATATCCTTGGAGACTTACTGTATTTCTCTAGTATTCTACCAATGAACCAATATCATCTACCTGCTTTATCTACAGCTGAGCGTATGTAATAGTCCCATCTCATATCCCTACAGATTTTTACACCCTAGAATTTGTATGAGTTCACGAATTCCAATGGTGACTCGTTGATATTGTTATCGTAGGATACTAGGTTTGTTTCGTTTTATGAATTGCATAATTTTACATTCTTGAACATTTAAAGCATACTTCCAGTCGTTTCACTTCTCCGAAATCTTGTCAAGACCCTATTGTATATATGTGCATCTTTTTTTTCGGACAGTATTTCACTACAGACAGCTGCATCATCTACGAACAATTTGAGTTTGCTATTTTGTACTTTAGGAAATTTCATGATTTATAGGCTCCAGTGACCGTTCAATGAAGAAGTCCTTTTAAAGACTCAGTGGACCACCTGCTGAGACCCTAAGGCAGCTAATGCAGTATCTATTACAAATTGAGGTTCTGAGAGAATAAGTGGTAGAAGTGAGGTTTCACAATAAAATTATCTAAATCACGCTAAAGTGTTGAGTCTCTTGCACTCTTGAGATGATGAACGTTAGGCTCTAAGTCAATGTCTGGAGCGCATCTACAATATAACTAGTACAAGTGAAATGGCGAACGAAAGGAGTCTTTAACGAAGCTTCAAGTATGCATTTTTTTTAAAGTAGTGCAACGCTTTTAAGATTATTTATTGTAATTTTAATGCACGTTTAAATAGGCCCTATTTTGAAATAGGAGATGTACTTCTTAGGACAAGATAAGCATACTGAAAAAAGTTCCTTGAACCTGGTCATACGCACATGGAACATGATAATGCAACGAAACAAGTGAAATATGTATTTGTTTCCAACAGGATGGAAGCAGTGAAAAAGGCCAACCTCAAACATTCCCTAATGGAAATGAAAACAAAACCTTATTTCAAGTATAGCCATGGATTCCCTAGCAAAGGACAAAGCTGCTAAAGACACTCAAGGAAATAAAATACAGTGGAGGAATAGTAGTAGGATCTGAACCAGCAATCCTCTAACAATGCTGCTCAAGTTCTTACTAAAACGTAATCTTGGGTTTAGCGAAGCGGACTTTAGGAGGCACAATACTGTCGCCCATCAATACCTCTTCTGTAGCTTTTGCATCAAGATTAGTATGAAATAAAATTTGGAATGTGAAAAAATCTTCAGGAAATGAAGAACTATGTCACTCCAATTTATCATGACTTCTGTAATAACGTATCCCGTTCCCAGACAGCAGTTAGTACGGATGTAAGAAAAGGGAGTGGAGAAAGAAGAGGACGTGGTCAGCGAAGGTGATGAGGAGGACCGAAAAATGCACAGCACAATGTTACAGCGCGACGAGTGTTGCCCCAAGAGGGACATTCTCCAAGAGATACCACAAAAGGAAATAATTCTAGTTCTATGTTAAGACACTGACTGTGAGAGGATTATAGAAAGTGACAATGAACAATCTCTCGTACGTGTTGCAACCACATCAATACATTTTCATTCTAGTATTTTTATTTGATTTGCTATTTTCATTTTGTTTTTCAGCTTGTTATATTAATTTTGTCGTAATTAAGCACATATTCCTTTTTTATAATGAGCACGTATTGTGCCAAGAGCATCACTGTGTTGTATCAAAAAAATTCAGAATAAAGCACAGTAAAAAAATGTTTTCGCACTTGTACCCGTTTTATACTAAAAAATTTTAAGATGCAATGAGCATATGTATTTTTAATATACTATAAAACATAATGCAGAAGCTCTGTCATCTCGAACCATGCATACAGCTACACGCGGACTAACTGACCATTAGAAAAAAATTTCTTAAGTTTCGATATTAACTCACACAATTTATAGATAGCCATTCAACTTCGGGTGTCACCTACTCAGTTAGCTGCAGCAAGCTCTTGTACCACTTGTACTCTCAGCCTCTAAATTGCTAATATTGTTAAGAGTAATGTCAGTCGTGTAATGCATGATTAGACTGTTGATGAAGGACGTAGTCACCCAATAATAGTATAGTTTCTGGAACATTGTTCTAGAAAAACAGAGATCTCAGGAGTGTCAATAAAATTTGCTAAAAACAGTCCTTGAAGGACGTACTACGCCAATAATAGGATAGTTTCTGGAACATTGTTCTAGAAAAACAGCGATCTCAAGTGTATCAATAAAATTTACCAAAAGCCGTCTTGATCGAATAAATATTTTATTTGAACTGGTGACCGGTTTCGATCTATTGCACGTACATCATCTGCAAACCTTATACTCCATAATGGTGAGAAATTACATCTCTCTAGAGCAGCCTGCTCAGCTATCCCGGCTCCTATTACGGAGTACAAGGTCGGAAGTTGATCCAAGTGCAATAGATCGAAACCGATCACCAGTTTAAATAAAATATTTAAGCGATCAAGACTGTTTTTTAGCAAATTTTACTAGTAATAGAAGCATCAAAGCATTATTTATATGCAGTGGAGCGTCAGCTGCGTGTGGAATGGAAGCGATGGGGTCCCAATGAAGCGGCGAGGCCAGTACATGTCCTTGGTGTGGGCAGACGCTGCTGTACTCCCCGCAGTCACTACGCTTCCAAACTGCGTGAAGTTGGCGCCCTTCACCTGCTTGGAGCTCACGTCACGTTTCGCACTTCACCTCTTGCCGGGCGTGTCTCAACTCCAACTGACTTCCCGTCCGTTTTATCAACAAGCTGGTCATTCCACAAACCGACACACCTGACTCCTTCTCGCTCTCGCTGCTTATCTGCTCCAACAACTTATCAGTGGTTCTCAAGAGACTGCTCGTTCGCCATTCCAAATATTCCCGCCCCGGGAAAACTTCGTGGGTTACGACGATACGGTCAGCTGCAAGGAGGAAACACTGTCACCGGTACAATAGAAGAAGGGAGATAAATCATCAAAAGGGCCAAATTTTAATCCTTGAAATATATTGCCAGTCCACCACCTCTGACGCATTGTAAATGTCATTATTAGCTGAACAGGTTTCGAAATATGCTCATTCCAGGATGAATCTCTCTGTAGTGGATTATGCGCTGGTTGGAAACTACCTGGCAGGTCAAAACTCGTGGCGGATGGGGATTCGAATCCGGGACTGTTGCCTTCGGCAAGTATTCTAACAAGTGAGCTATCCTCTACGACTCACGACCCACCTTCACAGCTTCACTACCACCAGTACCTCTTCTTTTCATCTTCCAGACTTCACAGAAGCTCTCTTTCATCCCTTACGGGACTAGCACTCCTGGAAGAAAGGATATTACAGAGAATGCAGCAGAAGAGTACTGCCGGAACTGAAGCTATGAGGGCGGTTCGTGAGTCGTGCTTGGATAGCTCAGTAGGAGACAGAGACTCGCCTGCGAAAGGCAAAGGTCCTGGCTTCTAGTCCCGATCCGGCCGGGTTCTGCATCATGTTGAAGCGCCAGCGGTCATACCTAGGATAAATACAAAGTATCGGTCCAAATCACATTAATTTCAGTTATAAAGGTCCCGCCCTTCTGTTCCCCACGTTTAAAAGCTACACATGGTTGAACATCATTTTATTATTACATAGAGCGATTAAAGAATGTCGATTACGATCCATTATTTTTCAGTCTCTATTCATAACCGCACATAAAAGTTAAAGAAATAGCAAGAATGCTAAAAAAACACAACGTCATCCACTGTTGTAGTTACGACACATATGCTATGTCAGTCAGAAATTAATGATTAATGGAAACACAATTATTGTGTTAAGACCGGTTTCGTTCGTTGAGCATCTTCACGTTGCCGAATTGTACTGAAGTGGCTCTGAGCACTATGGGACTCAACTGCTGTGGTCATCAGTCCCCTAGAACTTAGAACTACTTAAACCTAACTAACCTAAGGACATCACACACACCCATGCCCGAGGCAGGATTTGAACCTGCGACCGTAGCAGCAGCGCAGCTCCGGACTGGAGCGCCTAGAACCGCACGGCCACTGCTGTACTGAAGTCATGACACGAATGTCGTGTTCCCAGTTTGGCACAGCGTTGCCACAGGAAACACGAAATCGGTCGAAGACGTCCGTCTTCTGGTCGGCTCCTGATCGTTGTCAGAAGGAGGCTAGTTATTGATTACGCAAAGGTTTCTATTATTCAGAAAAGAACAACCCGGATTTCTTTACGTAATCAGTATGAATTTTATAATTACCTAAGGGACCTTTAACAATGAACAATAAAAAAATTGCATTTGGAAATGAAAT
The DNA here is from genome assembly GCF_023864275.1 of Schistocerca cancellata. Lineage (NCBI taxonomy): Eukaryota > Metazoa > Arthropoda > Insecta > Orthoptera > Acrididae > Schistocerca > Schistocerca cancellata. The sequence continues at coordinate 297,984,518 of NC_064634.1, read as the reverse complement.
CATTAATAAATGAGTTGTATAGAAGACAAGGAGCGGCCTTCTGTCTACGACCAGGATGCCGCAGTGTTCTCTGCTGTAGTAAAGGCTGTTTGACATTTATAAAAATAATATGACATGGAGGTAAAAAAAATAAAGGAAAAGAATAGAATAAGAAATCTGGTAAACACTAAATATATTCAAATAATTCTCACAAGCAATTAGAGCTTATTTATAAACAGTATAACTTACATAAGTAATTTTCTAACTGTATGGTGCGATCAGATTTCAGCCTGTTCTGTTCTAGCTTCTTGGTTCACGTTTTTGTCACAAATTACAGTCATTACTTTTCTCCTTCCTTCGAGACAATTCTTGCACCATTCAATACCTTCATAACAATAACTTGCCGGTTTACAGTATCGAACATAAATTACTTGAATTTTATTAATTAATTATGTTGTCTGCACGCTGGCAAGACCGTTCACTTTTATGGCTTAAAGACGACCTTCTTTACGCTTTCACATTACAATCAGAAGTATGATAAAATCTGAAGATCTACAAAGGTTTTTACTGTCATCTTTTATTTAGATCGAAGCGGACTGTTCAGTTCAGCTTCTCTTAAAATGTTTCTTTGACTGCGCAATCGATGTATTAGCGTCCGCGCTAGATGCGCATCTTTACAGTTACCGGTACGTAAATTATTTAAAACAAATGTCTTTCTAAGAATAGGTCTCATCTTATAAGTTGATCATTTAATATACAGATAGCGAAAGGTGGCTACACTGAGCCACAGCGCCAGAAATCGCGCCAGAGAGTATTGCTCCGCCGCCTCCACTGGCTGTGATTATTGAGACGTAGCGGCAGGCAGTTCTTGCCGAGAAGTTGTGGTGGACACTGCTTGTAGCTGAAGTTGGAGTGAGATGAGGTAGTAGTGAGTGTTTGTTCCATGTTTTATGCAGCTATGTGATGGGAGAGATAGCAGATGTTATTCTAATGGAGACATTGTAATGATAAGAGTGCATTTCGTCAATATAAATTAAGGTAACAAACTACTTTTATTCTTCTCTCTCATTATTTCAGTGACCTGAATAATGTGTCATTACAGGTTCAGTCAACAAGCATCTGGCGTGTGTTCTTGTATTAGAGTGTAATTTTGGTTTTCTTGCACAATTATAGTATTTGTAATTTTCTTTTATCACGTCAGTATAATTGGTATTTAAAAATTCTTGTCTTGTTGAAGAAGAACCGTGCCAGATGTGCGTTGAGTCACACTACCACATACAGAACAGCTACACTTGTGCTTTGTTGGTTTCGTAGGTTTTATAGTTGCTGGGGACTTAATTAATTATTTGTATTAACTGAAATTTTCATTTCATTCTTTGTGGTTGTTACATGCAGTCAGATTGCGTACAAAAACTAGTCAGGGCCAGCCGTTTAAGAGACTTGCGTAATCGGACATACAGCGACAGAAAATTAAAAAGTATTTGCATTGCATTCTTATATCTTTATTTTAATTAAGCCCCCATGCACGTGGCGACCGCTGCTTCGGATCGTCCCTGGGAATTCTTCTGATTGTAAAAATAGTAGACAGTAGTATTGTTGTAGTAATTTGTAGTTTAGTAATTGTAGTCTATATTGCATGTGTAGATTGGTGATTGTCATTCTTCTATTGTTTGTTAATCGTGTTTGAGGGAAGCATTTCGTGTGAATGATATTGTTGATGATAAAGTGTCATTGTGTGTAATTTTCATATAGTGACGAGTTTTGTATATTTTGTAAATGATTACGCGATCAATGAAAAAGGCAAAAATGATGAATAGTGAGAATGACGAAATTGTTAACATGGCGAACTCGCCAACAGAGAAAAACAGTATCATGAATAATGAAGTGGAAAACAATTTAATAAGCAGGGAAAATAGTCCGGAAATAGTTCAAAATTTTTC